>NC_083720.1:123567161-123872941 GCF_028564815.1 Eubalaena glacialis | reverse complement strand
GCTAGCAGAAGGAAAGAAATCATAAAGATCAGATCAGAAATAAATGAAAAAGAAATGAAGGAAACAATAGCAAAAATCAATGAAACTAAAAGCTGGTTCTTTGAGAAGATAAACAAAATTGATAAACCATTAGCCAGACTCATCAAGAGAAAAAAGGAGAAGACTCAAATTAATAGAATTAGAAATGAAAAAGGAGAAGTAACCACTGACACTGCAGAAATACAAACGATCATAAGAGATTACTACAAGCAACTCTATGCTAATAAAATGGACAACCTGGAAGAAATGGACAGATTCTTAGAAATGCACAACCTGCCGAGACTGAACCAGGAAGAAATAGAAAATATGAACAGACCAATCACAAGCACTGAAATTGAAACTGTGATTAAAAATCTTCCAACACACAAAAGCCCAGGACCAGATGGCTTCACAGGCGAATTCTATCAAACATTTAGAGAAGTGCTAACACCTATCCTTCTCAAACTCTTCCAAAATATTGCAGAGGGAGGAACACTCCCCAACTCATTCTACGAGGCCACCATCACCCTGATACCAAAACCAGGCAAAGATGTCACAAAGAAAGAAAACTACAGGCCAATATCACTGATGAACATAGATGCAAAAATCCTCAACAAAATACTAGCAAACAGAATCCAACAGCACATTAAAAGGATCATACACCATGATCAAGTGGGGTTTATTCCAGGAATGCAAGGATTCTTCAATATACGCAAATCAATCAACGTGATACATCATATTAACAAATTGAAGGAGAAAAACCATATGATCATCTCAATAGATGCAGAGAAAGCCTTCGACAAAATTCAACACCCGTTTATGATAAAAGTCCTGCAGAAAGTAGGCATAGAGGGAACTTTCCTCAACATAATAAAGGCCGTATATGACAAACCCACAGCCAACATTGTCCTCAATGGTGAAAAACTGAAACCATTTCCACTAAGATCAGGAACAAGACAAGGTTGCCCACTCTCACCACTATTATTCAACATAGTTTTGGAAGTGTTAGCCACAGCAATCAGAGACGAAAAAGAAATAAAAGGAATCCAAATCGGAAAAGAAGAAGTAAAGCTGTCACTGTTTGCAGATGACATGATACTATACATAGAGAATCCAAAAGATGCTACCAGAAAACTACTAGAGCTAATCAATGAATTTGGTAAAGTAGCAGGATACAAAATTAATGCACAGAAATCTCTTGCATTCCTGTATACTAATGATGAAAAATCTGAAAGTGAAATTAAGAAAACACTCCCGTTTACCATTGCAACAAAAAGAATAAAATACCTAGGAATAAACCTACCTAAGGAGACAAAAGACCTGTATGCAGAAAATTATAGGACACTGATGAAAGAAATTAAAGATGATACAAATAGATGGAGAGATATACCATGTTCTCGGATTGGAAGAATCAACATTGTGAAAATGACTCTGCTACCCAAAGCAATCTACAGATTCAATGCAATCCCTATCAAACTACCACTGGCATTTTTCACAGAACTAGAACAAAAAATTTCACAATTTGTATGGAAACACAAAAGACCCCGAATAGCCAAAGCAATCTTGAGAACGAAAAATGGAGCTGGAGGAATCAGGCTCCCTGACTTCAGACTATATTACAAAGCTACAGTAATCAAGACAGTTTGGTACTGGCACAAAAACAGAAATATAGATCAATGGAACAGGATAGAAAGCCCAGAGATAAGCCCACGCACATATGGTCACCTTATCTTTGATAAAGGAGGCAAGCATATACAGTGGAGAAAAGACAGCCTCTTCAATAAGTGGTGCTGGGAAAATTGGACAGGTACATGTAAAAGTATGAAATTAGAACACTCCCTAACACCATACACAAAAATAAACTCAAAATGGATTAAAGACCTAAGTGTAAGGCCAGACACTATCAAACTCTTAGAGGAAAACATAGGCAGAACACTGTATGACATAAGTCACAGCAAGATCCTTTTTGACCCAGGTCCTAGAGAAATGGAAATAAAAACACAAATAAACAAATGGGACCTAATGAAACTTAAAAGCTTTTGCACAGCAAAGGAAACCATAAACAAGACCAAAAGACAACCCTCAGAATGGGAGAAAATATTTGCAAATGAAGCAACGGACAAAGGATTAATCTCCAAGATTTACAAGCAGCTCATGCAGCTCAATAACAAAAAAACAAACAACCCAATCCAAAAATGGGCAGAAGACCTAAATAGACATTTCTCCAAAGAAGAGATACAGATTGCCAACAGACACATGAAAGAATGCTCAACATCTTTAATCATTAGAGAAATGCAAATCAAAACTACAATGAGGTATCATCTCACACCAGTCAGAATGGCCATCATCAAAAAATCTAGAAACAATAAATGCTGGAGAGGGTGTGGAGAAAAGGGAACACTCTTGCACTGTTGGTGGGAATGTAAATTGATACAGCCACTATGGAGAACAGTATGGAGGTTCCTTAAAAAACTAAAAATAGAACTACCATATGACCCAGCAATCCCACTACTGGGCATATACCCTGAGAAAACCATAATTCAGAAAGAGTCATGTACCAAAATATTCATTGCAGCTCTGTTTACAATAGCCAGGACATGGAAGCAACCTAGGTGTCCATCATCGGATGAATGGATAAAGAAGATGTGGCACATATATACAATGGAATATTACTCAGCCATAAAAAGAAATGAAATGGAGGTGTTTGTAATGAGGTGGATGGAGTTAGAGTCTGTCATACAGAGTGAAGTAAGTCAGAAAGAGAAAAACAAATACAGTATGCTAACACATATATATGGAATCTAAGGGAAAAAAAAAAAAAGAGGTCATGAAGAACCTAGTGGCAAGATGGGAATAAAGACACAGACCTACTAGAGAATGGACTTGAGGATATGGGGAGGGGGAGGGGTGAGATGTGACAGGGTGAGAGAGTGTCATGGACATATATACACTACCAAATGTAAAATAGATAACTAGTGGGCAGCAGCCGCATAGCACAGGGAGATCAGCTCGGTGCTTTGTGACCACCTAGAGGGGTGGGATAGGGAGGGTGGGAGGGAGGGAGATGCAAGAGGGAAGAGATATGGCAACATATGTATATGTGTAACTGATTCACTTTGTTGTAAAGCAGAAGCTAGCACACCATTGTAAAGCAATTATACTTCAATAAAGATGTTTAAAAAAATAAAAAATAAAAAAATAAAAGTCCATATATGCTCGTGTTATGCAAGTAGCCTGGGAAAGTAGCGGGTATCAGTAATAACAGATACCCATTTGGACACGTGTAACAGGAAAGAATATCAGCCCAGCTTCCCAACATCTATTCGATTAAGTTTCAATCTTCCCTTTTAAAGGGAGAATGTTAAGATCTACCCAATAGGATTATTGAGAGATAATGTAAAGGCACCTGCACCTACCACATTCCCAACAACAGATATAAGTAAATAGGTAAATAAAAAATTCCCTCTCTAGCCCTCCTTTTGTTAAATCTCAGTTTTCGTGCAGACAAGGAGTACCTTGACGAGATGGGCAGCTGCTCAGTTCCAGCTCTTTCTTCTCTAGTTCTCTCTAATGCTGAAGTGCCCCCGGGATTTAGGACAGCACACTTTACCTTCCTGTACTAGATATACTGCCCTTAGGCAGTATATAAGTCAACCAGTCCCATGACTTAACTATCATTGTATGATGATGAATCTTAAATTTCCCTCTCTACTGGACACCTCTTCTCTGAATTACAGACACATATATTGCATCTTCACTTGGATGCCTAATAGACATGTTAAGGTAATGAAGCATGGCAGAATATGCCACCCCCAAATATGCCACATTGGCATGAGGATTATTTTGAGCTAAAGGCACTTGAAAAAACAGCAGGTGCAGGAAGAGTGCTCTGACCTCCCCTTTTCTTCCTGAAAGCAAGAGATAAAATTCCCGCGTGGAAAGATGCCCTCTCTCTACCAGCAGGATAGAAACATTCTTATCACCAGATATGGGGAGTCAATGCTGAGAGAATTCTATACAACAGACCTAGATGAAAGAATTCTTATCTTCCTTTAGCACCACACCCCGTGTCCCCATATATTTCAGTTATTTTTCCACAATTGCTTTTCTTTGTTCAACCTAGTATAAAAGTATTTAGGTTTTGACACTTCTTTGGGTCTTCATTTTCTGGTGAGAATTGCCATGTATATGTAAAATGTGTATGCTTTTCTCCCATTAATCTGTCTTAGGGCAGTTTAATTCTCAGGCCCAGCCAGAGACCCTAAGAGGGCAGAGGAAAAGTTTTACCTTCAGTCCAGTTTCAAGGTCACATCTTAACTTGAGTCCGCCTCCTCTGCCACCATTCCACATCAGTTCCTCCCTTCCTTCGCGTCACAGAAAATGACACTCACCCACTCTCAGACATTCATGTTAAGCACCTCAGTTCTCCCTGATTCTTCTGCCCTCTTTACACCCCACAGCCATCCATCCATCCATCCATCCATCCATCCATCCATCCATCCACCAATTGGACCACTTGGCAGCATCTCTACTGCTGCGGCCTGCCTGTGACCCTCCGTCATCTTGCTTGTACTAACAGAAGCCGTTTTCCTGCCTTCACCACTCTTACTCCTCTATTAAGTTTCAGTAAATCCCGATGTACCCATTTAGACAAATGGCAAAGCAACCAATGCACTCTTCTGGTCGTATCCTGAAACCATTTCCCAAAGAGCTTTTACAGAATGAAAATCCAGCTGCATCTCAGTCTCCCATAGGGAGCCAGGCTTGTCAAAATAGCAGTGGTGCTTACCCATCTGCAAGGAGATGGAAATATTTTCAACTACTCAGCACTGAGACGAAGCTCCTGAATCATAAAGAAGAAGTTCAGCTATATCTTCTTTCGCCACAATCTCTTGGGTTTCTCAGGTTTTCCAATCCCCTCCCATCCCTGCCATTTCTATGGGATTCCAGTCAGCGAGGTAAATCCTGCCAACCTTTTTCAGTGGTGAACTCCTGTTTTGGGTTTTCCTTGTTGCATCTGAAATGGATGGAGTTGAGTACGGACCAGTATCAACATCACCACCACAGTATCAGTATTACTACACATTCATTTCCACCCCATCTTGGAATTGGACACGTCAAAAGAATCAGTTTAGAGGTTTTGCCCCTGGAATTGTCATTATCTTCTCTAGGAGGATAGGGTCTCTCTCTTTCTCCCCCTTTCAACCTTTTCCCATTTCTATCCCCAGCTCTCCCTTTATTCCCACCATCCCAAGCAAATAGCACAATGCTACAATTTATTTTATCAACTTCTGGAAGTCAAGGCTTATGAAAATCATTGTGAAAGAGAATAAAAGACATTCAAGAATCTTAGAGTGTAGTTTTTGGATACAACAAGTGCATGGCTTAAAAACAACAGTTACACAACTGTTACACAATGACAGACTATAAAATATAAAATCCACCAAGGAGGAAGAACCCCAAGGTGTAACTCAAAGTGCTTTTTCCATATATTATCACTAATATCTGCTGCAGGGATTCAAAGATCAGGGAAGGCATCTTAGAGAAATAAACTTTTGTGATGGGTGATGAAGGCCGAATAGAATTTCAATAGTTAGAAATTGGATGGGGTTGGGGGGATGTAAATAACATGGAAAGGCATGGAAACAGGAAAATGTCAGATGCACTTGGGAATGACCCACCGTCTGCTTTGGTTGTAATGGGGTAGCAGGAAATAGCAAAAGCAGGAATATTAAAATTAGGATACTTTCTATTTTTGTAGCTTATCTATTTTAGACATTTTCTAAAATAAACACGTATTTTGTGATAAATTCAATTACATTGTTTTAAAATGATATGGGGCTATGTGGCAAGTGTTTGTATTGTCGGTAAAAACCTAGAATTCTCTAAATAGTGGGTGGACAAACACTGAGGATTCGTGAGCAGTGGAGGGGTGTGATTAGCTATGTACAGCGCCTAGCCGCAGTGGGCAGGATGGCTTGAGCCAGGACTGCGGCAGGGATGGAATAAACCAGAGACATGGAGACCAATTAGGAGGCTATTAAAATAGTCAAGGCAAGGAATGATCAGAGCTTGAACTTGGAGTGCAGGAGAAGGGTGAGGAAGTTACAGGTTCTAAAAGAGAAGTAATTTGACAAGTAGACTATATATTAAGAGTTTAGGTAGGGGAAGATCAGGGAGAGAAAGTAAAAAAAAAAATGTATGTTCAGGTTTTAGGGGGAAATGCATTCTGTTCAAATATGCTGTTTTTAAAAATTTTATTTTTATTTTTTATTGAATGAAAGATTCTTTAAGTTCTATAGTGCTTTACAGTTTTCAAAAGCTTAACACACATGATTTCATATCATCCTGTAATAACGTTTTTTTTCCCTCTACCCCTATATTGCCCCTCCCTCCTTCCCTCTCCCGACTGGTAACGGCTAGTGTGTTCTCTATATCTGTGAATCTGCTGTGACTCCGCTTCTTTTTTGTTTTAATCACTAGTTGGTTGTATTTTTTAGATTCCACATATAAGTGATATCACACAGTATTTGTCTTCCTCTGTCTGACTTATTTCATGAAGCATAATGCCCTCCAAGTCCATCCATGTTGTTGCAAATGGCAGAATTTCATACTGCTTTATGGTTGGTAGTATTCCATTGTGTGTATATGTATATATACGTAATACATATACACACACACCACATCTTCTTTATCTATTCGTCTGTTGATGGACACTTAGGTTGCTTCCATGCCTTGGAAATTGTAAATAATGCTGCTTAAATATACATTTGGAATTTTCCAGCAAAAAGTGGGCTGATTAGATGAAGTCACCCATGTAGAGAGTATATGATGAGCAGAGATGAGGACTGAGGGTAAAACTCTGGGGAATGCCTGCATTTGTAAGGCCCCTAAGGAAGGAGCCAGACAATAGACAGCAACGTAAGAAAACAGGCACAGATTCAAAGAAAGAGGATGTAACCAATGTGTCCGCTGGAGCACAGAGGTTGCAAAGTAACTAAAGGTCACTGGACTCCATAATTATGTGACTTGTAGCCTTTGACTTTCAGTAGAATCTTAGAAACAGAAATTAGTTTATAATCAACTGATAAATGAGCAGCAAAGAATGGGAGGCAGCATTTTATTCTATTTTAACTACTGTGTCCAGAGCCTTGATGGTGAAAGGAAGGAAGAAGAAAGACAGCACAGAGCCTCGAAGAGTCAAAAGGTCTGATGAAACTGTTTTGGGATATGTGAGGTGAATATGCTTGGAGGGACAGAGGAAAGAGAATATGGGGAAGATTCAAGAAAATGGGAAAGTTGGTCATCTCTTTTTCAGGAAAAAATAGATATTTATGGGTTGAGGACTAGCTACAAAATAGAGAGCTTTCAATGTTTATCAAAAAGTCCTTACTAAGTAGGAATCTGCAAATCAAAGCATTTCCTGACTCATCTGAACATGGAATGGAAGGTAAACATAACCTAATTAGAAGCTTCATCTCTTTCCCCTTTGTGACACAATCAGAACTTTTCACAATATATTATCAGTGCTTTAGTAAACAAATAAAGTCAAGATTGACTTTCTGATCACCTAACCATTCATGCCACAATAACGAATGCTACAACTAGAACACCTACGCTTCTGGCAGTGTGGTTGGAGTAACATCTTTGCATACAGTTGTGAAGCCCAATGTCATGTAAGTCCCAAGAGTTTACACTTTACATTCACATACAAATTTCAGTGTATATTTCTCCTGAACTGATGCCTTTTCATATGGCTCTTTGGAATGAAGCCCTCCCATGATCATATAAACATAAAAATTAGAAGCATTTTATCAACACATATGACTATCAAATTGACTATACCAGTATGCATTGTTCTGCTTCCTTTTTAATTTCTAATATTGCTAATGACCTGTAATTATTCATCACTTGATTTTGTATCCAACATGTTATTTTCTGATTATGGCCACTGGGAAAGCCTTACAACTGGCTTACCAGAACTTCAGTACCTCCCTGGAGCTAATACATGATATTAAAAGACATCCAGCTATCTTCTACTGATACAGATGGATGCTTCCTCTTGTTTTTTTGTTCAATTCTGGGTATTTCTTTTCCTTTTTAAAATTGGTCTGGCACTAATCTAAGTTATAAGCAATTGGCCATGGATCTTGATTAATTTCCCTTTGTGACCTATACCTCTCAAGCCCCTCTAAGGATATAGAATACAATGCCATGAGAATAATATTTCCTAAGATATTTGTGATGAAATGAGTTGGGAAAATGCTGAGTTAAAAACTCAAACAGGACTCTTTATTTACATATTTATCCAGGGGATATTTTTTGAGTACCAGCTTTGTGCCTTGAATAGTTTGAACTGACTACAATCTAAGAATAAAAAGAAAGAGGAAGGGGCAGTGATATAGAAAAAGTTGATGGATCCTGAAATGACAGAGGCCCCAAAATTCCTGGCTAAAGAACTTGAACATGACTCTCTACGTAGTGGGAGTCACATGACTGGAGTTGAACTTCAGGAAAAACTCTTTGGGAGGAATGTGTAAAATAGATTAGAAGGTGAGGGACCAGAGAAAAGCGCAATTCAGAGCCTACTGCAGTGGTCCAGGTAAAAAGTAATAAAGGTCTGGAGTAAAGCAAAATAAATACAAATGAATGAGAGACTATATATTTGATAGATAGGGAGGTGGGGTGAATCAACGTCTTGAACCTGCCCTATAAGAATGATAGACAGAGGTAGCAATTATAAATCCTAAGACCCAGGAGAGAGTATTGTATCTCAGATACATTTTTTTCCTTCTCTGTCTGCTTTTGTAACTACACTGATGCAGATAATCAAATTGAGTCTAACAGAGCCATTATTTCTGTCACTTGCAACCATTTTCTGCAATAATTCTTGAAATGGCTGTGCTGTTTGCCAAACAGATGGCTATCGGGGAGAGTACAAAATATCACTCCGAGCCAACCATAGTAATGGCTTCGAGTCAAATTTCTGATTAAAATAAAAAATGTGTCAGTAGTTTCATTCCAGTAGAACCAAAAGAATTCTAAGGGCACCACAATTTCCTTTTCCATCCATTTGGTTTGTGCTTTGTTCCACATCCGTCAGAAATCATATTCTGTATCGACTCTCTTCTGTTCAATTGAGTAAGACACAGAGACACAGAGCTTAGAAAAAAAGGGTCTTTTTTCCTACTTTCCTCTTGTTTAGGCTCCCTCTGAATTGCTTAAAGCTTTTCTTCAACTCAGATTGTTGGAGCTAGAAGGGAACCTTAGAGATCGCCTTGTCCAACCCGTTCATTTTTCAGATGAGGAAGCAGAGGCCTCCAGAAGAGGACCAGGAGCTCATAAGCAGCCCACAGGGTGCAGAGCTGGAATTGTGTGCAGAACAATTAGATTAATGATATTCTTCAGTTCTCACACAATGAAACAGAACCTCCTCTCACGCCCCATCCCTAACAGAGAGGAAGGAGCCCTTTTCTCACTCCTCAGGCTTTAAACATTGTGAGGACAAGGTGTCTGGCACCTTGTTTTGGGGAAATGCCCCCGGGCTTGGGAGGGAGCAGAGCTGGAGACTGTCCATATATGACTCACTGTGATCTCACTGTTCCTCAGAAATCCCTATGGTACTTTGGTTCCGTTTTCTAGATAATTATGGCATAAAATTAGCCTTTCTGAACCTGTCACTGTGGCAGCTGCTGTTCCAACTTACAAACCACTGAGAATTCCAGGAAGGACGACAACTAATGGATGGGTTCCTGTAACACTCATTCATAAAGCATCAACTAAGCTCATAGAAAGTTAATAATAAAGGTTACCACTTATTGAGCGCTGACTATTTCACGAATGCCAATCACTTAACCCTAATGATCTCCTTTAACCTTTACACCACTTCTGTGAGGTAGGTACAAAGATTCATTTTGCAAATGGGACAACTTAGAGACACTAGGTAGAATATCCAAACTTACACTGGTAATAGAGGTAGAGCTAGAATGTGAATCTGGTTCCTTCTGACTCCTAAGTCTGTGCTCTTAATAACTGTGATACACTTTCCTTTTCTACATTCTGCATTGTGCCAGAAACTATGTAGATTATAGTACCTGTATACATGGCCTTACAGTCTACCCAGGGCAGCCCAACATACCCAGAATTATTAGAGAAAAACATGTAGTATTGCCATACATGAAATAAAGGTTTTTAAGAAAATTTTACCAGTTTATTATAAAGGATAATAAAATGATGACATAATATAGGATATTTCACATGCTACAATATGAATGAAATATATGATAATGAAGATGATAATCCGATGAAGAGGTAATAGGGTGAGGTCCAGAGTGTCCCCAGCACAGGAGTTTTCGTCCCTCATGGAACTGGGGTGAGTCACCTTCCCAGCATTTGGATGTGTTCACCAATCTGGAAGTTGATCAAATCTCTTTGCTCAAGAGTTTTTATAGAGCTTAATTTCCAGCCCCTCCCCTTTCCAATCATCTATTCTGTTGGTCTTTCTGATGACCAACCCCATCTTGATGCTATTTAGGGGCTCCAGTCTCAGAAATCTCATTAGCATAAACTCCTACGTGCTCAAAAGGGATTTCCTTTTCTCTTTTTAAACTTTTAATTTTATATTATATAGAATTTGAAAAAGAATAGATACATGTATAACCGAATCACTTTGTTGTACACCTGAAACTAATACAACATTGTTAATTGACTATACTCCAATATAAAATGAAATAAAGGTTTTGAATCTAAAGAGTTCTCAGTGTGGGCTTAGGCTTAGGGTGACCACACATCCCAGCGTGCCTGGGATAGCCCTAGTGTATGCTGTCTGAGTGAGATGGAGGGAAGGAGAGAGGATATCTAGGTATTAACAAAGAAAAAAAAGAAAAAAGATAGAGGCAAGGATTTGTGGTGTTTGTTATGTTTGTTACATGTTTGCTAAATGAGAGTGTAGGGGCATGTATTTATGTAAAAACATGGTGAAAAGATGAGGGAGAGAAACACGGCATGGTCCAACAAAGAGATGAGGAGGAGATGAGATGACACTACAAGATTGTATGTTTCTACACGCTATACTTGGGTTTTAGAAAAATTAGTTTGAAAATACTATGCAGGGTAGATTGAAGTAGAGAGATTGGAAGCAGAAAAACCAAGAAAGAGCATATTGAAATAATCAAGGTGTGAGGCAAATAAGAAAAGACCAGGGTGGCAGAGAGAACCTGTCAAAGCCAAAGACATGTTGAAGGGAAGAAATGGCAGAATTTCAGTCAACAAACAAGTAATTAAGCCTTACATCACTGTTTATGATTATATTGGTCCCAACTTCTACATGCCATCATCACGGGCAGTGAGAGAACAATGCAGGATTGCCTAGCGCACTCATGATGCTTTGGGTCTAAGGGGCAGCAAGTTGAAATAACGGCACATGCTACCCAAAGTTTTTATACTCATTTAAAAAAATAAGTGATGGGAGAATTGTATCATATAGCACAGAAAGTATAGGCAAACTGAACTGCTTTCACATGCAATTTAACTTCAGCAAAACAGTATCATGTCATAGCAAAGGAATTATGCTAACTCAAATTTTGTTGGTTTTGTTCTGTGTAATTTGTATATTTGTTTTGGCTTTATAGTTGTATAAGTGCTAAAGGCATGAGGAGTTCATACCTGGTTTTATGTTTGGCTATATGTTAGTAACATACTAAAAATAGTTTATGTCAGAAAGGAAAGTATATAATAATTCTCTCTTCTTAAAGAGGTCAACACATGACTCAAGTTTGAGACATAGATCTAATAGAAATATGATTGTTATTTACATCTCTGGCTTTGACAAGGAAGTAGTTATCAGTGATGTTCAACTGAACAGTTTAAGTGGCCTGATGGATGGGAGTCAAATGACAGTGGGCTAGGAAGAATATATGGGATTAAAAAGCAAGAGCAGCAGTTGAGACCATATCAAGAAGCGTATATTATGTATGACAGGTTCTGAAGGAAAAGCATAAACTAAAGCAATATAAGCAGTAAAACCAACTATATAAGCTATGATTGATACTGAAGACTTAGTACAGTGTTGCACTTAGCTAAAATATGAGTTTTGTGGTAATGTGGTGAACATTAAATATATTTCTTTCCAGAAAGGTGAATATATCAATAGGCAGGAATTAATTTTATGGTCAAATTAATAAATGACAATTTGAAAGATTCATTAAAAGGTAAAGCCTTAAGAAATATGGAAGACAATCCAGGTGACGTATCTGATTACCCCAAATCACAAATCAGTTAACAAAATGTCCATGGATCATATCCATGTGCCATTGATTTAGGAGCCGATTTTATGACTTTTAGTCAGGTTGTTGAGCTCCAGAGCCACATGGCTAAAATACTGACTTTCATTCTTTTAATTCCTTCCTCTAAATAAAAGCAAATAATTCATTGAAAGGCAGTTGCCAAGAAATTGGTTAGGGGATCATGGACTCCTGACTTTGTATAAATAATATCCCAAAGTTAATCTAGGTATGAACTAAGATTCTTATAGAGAAACAAGAAGCTAAAATTTATCAGGACGCTTATCCTTCGGTTTTAGAGAATTGTATCCTAATGGATTCCATTTTAGTAAAACAGGAATTAGCTGTCGCTCTCATTACTTCCCATTGGAGAAAGATTAATAAAAAGTAAACAGCTGATTGAAAGCCAGAATACAGATTATTAGCCTATGGATTCTTATCTCTATAAATTATTGGGTTTTTAAAAAAATTCCCAGTAGATAGCACCATACATGTTATATAGTGATTCTATATTTCTTTATAGCACTCTGCTCATATACTGGTAAGACAATCCTGGGTTTGAATCTGTCTTTGCCTCTTGCTACCTGTGTTACTTGGACAAGCTACTTAATTTTGCTAAACTTTAGTTCTGTCATCTTTAAAATGAAGATGATAATAATATTGTCACATACAGGTTAATATGAAAGTTAAATACACACATATACATAAACACGTACACGAATAGTATATTCAGCATACCAAACATATATTATGTGCTCAATAAATGGTAGATATAATTATTGGTGTCATTATATATATTGCTAATTATTTATTGAATAAATGGCAATGAAATAATCTATAAGATCTCTTACTAATGGCTAATGAAAAACATACAATGTAACAAAGAATCATCTCTATGAAAGTTGCAGTGCACAGTAATGATTTTAAGAAAAGAGTATTTAAGAATTATTTCAAATAATACTTTGTTCTAATGATTTATACATTCTAACAATGCATATTGTATTACTCTCTCTAAATATTTTTCTAAACTTTACAAATACAAATTTGATGGGCTGTTGGCCAGTTTGATTCTTTTGAACCAAAAGATATTTTATTTGTAGAATATTTCTTGCTTGCTTTTATTATTACACATGTTATGGTGTTTATTTCTCTTATTTTTCTAGTCCATGTTTAATTTAACCATATATAACAAAAGAACTGAGTCGCTCAATCTTATAAGTCATTGTCGTCTACCTGAAATAACCATTTAATTCTGATGATTTTTTTTTTAACATCTTTATTGGAGTATAATTATTGCTTTACAATGGTGTGTTAGTTTCTGCTTTATAACAAAGTGAATCAGCTATTCGTTTTCCTCTTTGACTTACTTCACTCTGTATGACCAGGTCCATCCACCTAACTACAAATAACTCATTACAAATAATGTTTCGCTATAATACTTTCAATCAAAAATCATTAATATATATTTGGATTTTTGTTCAAATATTTATACCTTGAATAATTATAAGTATTCAATTTAGATAACGATAATTAGAGAGGTTGGATGCATACTAAATTATTAAAATGCATAATGATTTCTAAAGAGAAATGATGTTGCTCTTTGATTATTAAACTAGTCTATTTATTCCCTAGGAATTACTTATTTAAAATTTGTTTCTCCAGAAATTGCTACCTGATTACTTAAGTATAACCCATGTTCTTCTATGTTAATAAATATAAACTAAAGCAACCGCATATAGGTATAAAACACAGAGGTTTCTTTTTCTTCTCTCTACTTCTCCTTTAAAAGGTACATATTTATAAAATAACATTAATTCTCTGAAAACTCCTACAGTCAAAGAATACATTGAATACTTTCATTAAATATCATTTTGAAAATAATGCCTTTATCTTATCTACTGGCCAAAATTTACAGTGCTTAAATTGCCTCGTTTCCTAAGACAGAATTTCCCATAGTGTGTCCCATGAGTTTCGATGGATGTGTAGCACTGGGTTAACAAAAGTCAAGCTTCTTTATAGTGAAGTTTTCCTAGGACTTCAATATATAGATGTGTTGGGGGCTTTTGGGAGCCAGAAACATGCTAGTTCTTGGACTTGAGCAGGTGTTTCTCAGGAGGTCACTTCGTAATTTTTTGTTAAAGTGTGTGCAAAGGACAGAGTGCTTCAAGGACCCAGGGGTTGGGAGGAAAAGGGCTGTGGATAAGGAAAAGGCTAGGAAATGAGTGATCACATGACAGGTCACTGACATGTTCTTAAGCATGTAGGAGGGGACTGATCAGATGTGTGTTTCAACATAAATATGAATTCTACACAGAGGATGAGCTTCTAGAAGGCATTCTGGGGAGGGAATTTTGTGAGAAGTGGTAATGCCTGATCCAAAGCAGATGCTAAGTAGATGCCAACATTCTGTGTTATTAACAGAAAGGAAATCTGTGTGTTTCTAGACAGTGGTGATAGTAGTGTCAACCTTGGTATCTGATTAAGAAACATGAGAGATCCTGACTCATATTCTTTGTCCCAGTGGCAGGCCACCACATTCTCACCCCAAGAAAAGTTAAAATTGTACCTGTAGTCATGGGCCAGCTTCTCAAAAAATACTTTAGATATGCTTGAATGTTTAACTCAGAATCTACCCACATCTTTCAATCTCTAAGAAATCATGGAGAAGATAACCTACATGTAGAAAATTGTGGGATGATAGAGAGTTACTAATTAGCAATCTCTCTACCAGAGAGTAAAAATGATACAATAAGCACCCCAACTCAGGTCTTTCTTGTGTCGATTTTTTTTTAACCCGGTGACATAAACTCCAGCAACCATTCCCTCATCTAGTGGAGGCTTAACTTATTCCTACTTGAATTCTGGCTTATTAAATGCATAAGTAGGCACAATCATTCAACCATGTTCACAAAATGTAATTCAGTGCTTTAGTAATAAAATATTAAATGATGCCTATGACAGCCAAAGGAATGAATGTGTCTTCCTAAAAGCCTAAATGGTGTAAGGGAACTATTTGGACACTGGGGAGATCTGTTCTTTTTTTTAAGAAATATTTTATAATTCTAATCAACGTATTGCTAAATGCACTTAGTGATATACATCATCAACCTTTGCCTTCATGTGTTTTCTTCAGATAACATTTGCTGACATTTTATGCATTAATTTAGAAACTTCTGATGGAAATGTAGCTCTACAGGTCATTTTAAAAAATACTCTGATCATGCTATCATGCTGTTCTGTCATCCTGTTATATAGAAAGTAAAATATAACAAAACTTGCTGGCTGCCCTGTGGTCAGTGTAATAATTTGGGAAGCCCGACACTCCGTTTTTCATCTGTTTCTGCAAAAGTGAATGCCTTCAGTGTAGTATCTGGAAACACTGCTACTGTATCTGAACACTTTTATATGCACGTATGAGATAATCACTGCTGCAAGTTCAAGTTCATTGCGGTCTCATTGCAAGTTCCAGCTGGGAATTAAACTAAAATTGAGACCGAAATGGGTTTTGTTACCCTTATTGTGCCGCTTAGAGGAGGATGGTTCATGATGATAGACAGAGTGATTGCCTCTGGGTCAAACACAGTGTTTGACAGAGTTCACTATATACACACACACAATAAACTAAAAATCAGATTATTCCACTGAGAGTCCAGAGAGTCCCCTTTTTTTTTCTTTTATTGAGAACTAACTTAATTGTGGGTGTCTGCTTGCCTGTGTTAAGGATCTGCAACATTTATTTTAATATTTTTCCAATCTATTACTAAAACTAGTGCTGTGATTATAGGAGGCTGGGTAGTCACAAAAGATTCCTAAATCATGCTTAAATATATCCACAGACAGATAATGACATTGTCGAGTATTAAGTATTTAGGAAATGGAGATAACAACATACATAAGTGACAATCTTTATTAGGCACTGTCTGTAAAATAGGAATAGACGAAGGTCTTTATATCTGCGTTACCTTATTCAGAATGGTCTGCTATACTGAATTTGTATGCATGCTTCACAATCATCTAATTTTAACTATAATCACTAGCTGAAGATTGCTTACTAAGCATTTTGTGACATAAGAGTGACCAAGTATACACATGTGTGTATAAGATCCTATTCACTAGTTTGAACTTTTTAGATTCTTGACTTGGCCTCATTATTTCAATTAATATTGCTTGTGGACCCACTCTGTGCATCTGTAATTCCAAAGTCACAGGAACCATGGAGCTAACTATTATGTATCCATTTTCAATAGCACAGTGCATTAACGTTGGATTGATCGTTAAATAGACCACTATTAATACTGACAATCACTGATTTCTAAGGAGCACCTAAAAAAAGATTTAAACTCTGCATTCCTTCTTGTCATTTATAATGATATGCACAACTTAGAGGTACAAATGAACTCTGGACTTTTCATATGGAAGAGGCTATGGTAAATACAACCATCAACCCCAAATTCATAAAGTAAAGCAGGTCTTTGTCAAATAGGGAAGTTATTTTCTATCTTTTATCTGATTCTCATATATACTTTAAAGTTGATGAGATAATGCCTATTAAGTTCTTGAAAATAGTACAAGTAAATAGCAGAAAGGAGGCAATTAATCTACCCACCTGTGTCCCATTCACAAACGATTTTAAAATAAACATTACTCTATCACTGGGCTATTATGTCTCAGATCATGCTTTATAATTTTTTTTCCTTAGAACATCTTTGAGGAAGCTATTTTAGGTCCAATTTGCTCTCTATTCCAACAGCCTACAATAGTTCAAGAGACTAGCTACTCTCTAGTCCCATATTATGTTTAAAGCACTGCAGAATTCATATACCACTCTCGCCTAACAATTATGAATGAGATACTCAAGAGCAAGAAGGGTTTGAAATTTTTAAAAAGAGAATAGAAAAACTAAAATGAAATTCTATTTTGCAGAAGTAACATTTTTAATAAAATGGAAAAACCTTAGTCTAGTGTTACAACAAATGGGGAGGGTTCTTGCACAAAAATTCAATTATGATTATCTATTGCAAGCTGTCTGGCTCTAACACAAGCTTCTCCTCATTCTTGGAATAAAGGGTGGAGGTGAATTTGAGTAGTAATGATGTTGACAAGAACTGAAAGGAGGTCATCTAAAACTGAATCTAATGGGAGAAATTAGGTTTTGGTTTGTATCACAGATTTCTAGCCCAGATATACTGTCTTGGCTGCCTCAGTCTGATGAAGTCACTTATAAAGGGGGAAGGTGCAGGCAGGTTAAAAATCATGGAGAAAACCTATGTATTTGCAGAGGGATAGGGGCTCCTAAACCTGGATACTTATAAAAGTCATATTTCTAGTTTTTCTAAGGTCATTGCTTTCTCAGAAGTCATAGCTTGATAAAGTAATCTACTTTTATATTTACTGTCAATACGTGCCAATCTTAGGTCTCTAGTAAAACATGTTGAAAATTCGAGAGTAATCAATAGCTTTTTTTCTTAAGAAACATCAATGTCTCTTGTGGGTGAAGTATGTTCTTTCTTAATTTACCTGTCTCATAATAATACCAAGGTCACCTTCTCTCTGAAGCCCCGACAGTACCCCACACTCCCCTCCCCTCACCTCTCTGGAAATTAACTGCTCCCTTAACTATGTTTCCAAAAGCAGTTTATGTACAATATCATAAAAACTTAATCCACCATTATTTATTTGCATGTGATTCTCTCCCAAAAGGCTTTGAAGATTTTCGAGGACAAGAAACACCTCATATTCATATATATATATATATCTTTAACATGAAGCATTATGCTCAGTAAATAATATGCACTCAAAAATTGCTTTCTTCTTTGATATAAGAGAGTACTCAGAACCAACAATTCCTTATAGTTAATGGCTTCTGCCATAGTGGAATAATGACCCAGAATAAAATGAAATACTTCGGTAAGAACAATGAATAGGGTTCTGGTCAACCAAGAACAGCCTGTAGGCCCTGTGCTGCAGAAAGAAACAGAGCAAAGAAGTAGGTCATCATCAGGCTGTAAATTTGCCTTTTGTGGTGGTAAACAGACCTTGAGGGAGACGTGGCTCCAGCCTACCAACGGCATGAGATTGACCTAGTTCAGGGATCCAATTGTCCACTTCACTTCCCCTGCTTCCTACTTTGGGTGGGCCTTTATGAGAAAAAGGAACAATGCAGGTCCCTTGTGACTGCAGCTCCTCACTGATATCCTGTTCTCTTTGACATCATTGCCCTGCTTGTTGAGTGGGGAACTGAAGTGAACTTGAACCAAGTCCAAATTTTCTATTTCACTACCTTGCAAACTTGGTTAAGACTTTGTGGTCTGGTTAGGCAAACAATCAACCACAAATTGGTTCCAGAGTCATTACACGCTATGTACACATGACAAAGTTTTGATTTTGTACCTTGCACGATTTTTCAATGTAGGTGTTTCACTGTGCCCAAAAAGACTGTCTCCATGAAATTTCTCTTTTAAATATTCATTTGTTTACTTATTTACATAGATGTTTGGTTAAAGAGCCCTTAAATTACCTATTAATTAGATATCATTGTTTAGAAATACGTTCTATTATAAAACTCAGCCCCATTTCTTAAAGCATAGAAAATATATAATGTGGCCACCATACTTATTTGGGCCACCATACTTATCTCATGGGTAAGGTTGACAAGAATAAAAATATATACATTTAAATTTCATCACAAAATATCAATTATCCCAGTAGAGCTTGGGAGAAAGCTTGTTAGACAGCAGTATATATTACAAAGGACTACATGTTTCAATTTATTAAGCAGTGAGACAAAATTCTTTTATAAAGGTCATGAAGTTTATGCATCCAGGAACAAAGGGCTAAATATAGATCAAGAGAGACAGCCTAGGCTCTTAGAAGCATGGGCCTGGAGTCAGATGGCCTCATACCGCTTGCTAGCTGTGAGGCATTGAACAAGTCACTTAGCCCCTCTGGCGCTGTTTCCTCATTTTAAGACTTAATCCTTAGGTTTAAAATAAGGTTTGGGGAAGTTAGTATTTGTCAAGTGCTTAGAAAAGTGCCTGGTACATAGTCAGCATTATGTAAAGGAAGGAAGAAAGAAGGAAGGAAGGGAAGGAGGGAGGGAGGGAGAGAGGGAGGGAGGGATATGTAGACCTTTGTCCTATTGTACTCTGTGTTCATATTACATTTAGAACATGGTGTTTAATTCTGTTTGTAGTTATTTATGAAGGGCATAAAAACAAAGAATGCATTGAGAGATGGTGGCAATCTATTTTAGGAAGGGCAGAAGTAGTGGCATGTAATTTTACATCTTAAAGGGATTTAAACAATTAAGCAGAACATAGCAACCATCTTCAAATACTTGAGGGTTGACAAAAGGAAGGAGATACTGACTTACTCTATGTTGATCTAGGCAGATGAGTGGATTAATGACCGGAAGTTCTAGGGTGGCAGAGTTCAGCTTAACATGAAGGTAAATTTTATAAAATGTATAGCTGTCCAACTATGGAATGGGTTGATACACAAAGTGACAAACTCCCTCCTATTGGAAATGTACAAGTAAAGGTTAGCTGACAATCTGTCAGGGATGTTGTATAAAGAATTCCTGCCTTGGTTGGCAGGGTCACTAGGTAATCTCTAAATTCCTTTCCAAATGTTTCAGTCTTAAAATATCATTAATATGAAAAGTTACAAGTGCACAGAAATGGAGGAGGTTTGAAAACTGACTTTTAGGAGAATAACAATCAAGGCTTGAAAAATAACATTTTATTCTGTACCAAAAGCTTGTGGTCCTTCATCAACCCATGAAAGTACTGAGCAAAGTAAGTACTCTGGCATATTTGGGGGAAGTTGACGTGTCAACATATGGTTAGTTTCCTTTTCTCAATTTGTCTCATTTTGACAAGATAACAGGATGGAATTTTTTTTTTTTTTTTTTTTTACTTAATATTAAACATAGTTGTTGAAAGAGTAGTGTAAGAATGGGTATATCACAAGTCATAATGATTGGGTCATCTGAATCAAGGTGTAATTTACACACAAGATCAAATTAGGTCTAAGCAAAGCAAATATTAAATAATTTATATACATATATATACACATATATTGCTCAATATCTATATCTTTGGCCTCAAAAGCAAGTCAAAGAGTAATATTAAAAAAGTTAATTGCAACTTACTTTTTCGTTTTAGTTATTTTATTTGGGTCATAAGTCTTACAAGGGTGCCAAATTCATTTTGAAAAAGAAAAAAAAGTGGCTTTATTCTCTGAAGTGGATTTAGACTATTTCCTCAAACACAGGGATCTAACCTTGCCCCAGTCATTTCTGTATAAATTCTCACTGTTGCTCAGAGAAGCACATCTTCTCACAGTGGAATCAGTTCGGGCGCAAGAAAGGAATGTCCTGTTTTACTCCAGCATGCCTGCTCTTGCAAACCATCACGTTACATTCAAGTACAGAACCTTCCACTGAAGAACCTTCCACTGAAAAACCTTCCACCAAACTTAATTAAAGGGCTGGTATAGACTTAAGTACAATATCTAGATTAAGAAATAATTACTTTATTAGCCTATATTCACCTACCTAAGATTTTGCCAAGTTTTAGACTAGAAGATACCTAGCTTCCCTTTCCACATGGATTCAACAGAAAAACATACTCTAGACCTCAGGTATATATCTTGATATATGGAAAAAAACAATGTTAACGATACTTGTTCAGATTCTTCAATAAAATTTTTGACCTAAGTTGAAATACTATATTTTGCTCTTAGGTATCTTGGTACTAATAGAGATATAAGGCCACACGAGGATAATGGCACAAAAGGCTTCTTTTATATGTGAATAAGAATGCTGCCTCAGTAGTCATTTATTTATTTTTTGGAAGGGCATGGCAAGTATATCAGATTGCCAAGCATTTTCCTTTGGAGGAGAGGTCAACGTCTACGGGGAGTACAGACTATCTTCCTTGTAGCAACTTTCTCTTTTAGCTGCCAAGGAAAATATTGAGCCCAGATGACCTGAGCAAGCAGAAGTCCTGCCCCTGTAGGGGAGAGAAAGCTCTTCCTGCCTGGAAGACCCCTACCATCCACCCTGGCCGAGGGGTCCATGAGACATGAAAGTTGACATATGCCTTTACTTCATCGAACCTTACATAAATCAGAGAGCTTCTTTTTTCCCCTATCTTCCACACACATAGGTCCAGATTCTTTCAAGATCTTTTAGTTTTGCTTTTTCCTGATTGTGATAAAATGAATTAAATCAAAATTTTGCTTCCATTACTAATCAAACTCCAGGAGGAAATTAGCAGAGTTCAGCAACACACTAGCAAAATGTGCTAATACCATTTTAACATTTAGTTGGAGATAAGGATATTCAAAGGGCAATTACTAACTTTTAAATTACACTCAAAATTTTAAAAATACACACACATAAATTCATTTTTCATTAGCACTAATATATCAACAGCCCCAAATTCTTAAAGCGTTTTAAAATATGGGATATTTCTCATTTTCCATTCATCCCAGAGTCCATACCAAGATTGTTAGTGTTTCCTTCTTTTGTTCTTCACGGGATGTGAGCGAAGGTGGCAAAAGACACATAGACACATTTATCATAAAACTATATAAAGCAGATTGCAAAAAAAAAACCATGACTTTCTTTTACCTTGCCATAAATAGAAACAAAATAGTTTCCATTTTCCATTATGATCTGAAACCATAACCTCAGTAACATAAGGTTTTAATTTATAAAGGAATGGTCGAGGATTGCCCTTTGGGGAGGTTATAACAGACTACACGAATATCAAATAGTATTACTTTCTAAAAATAGATTTATTTAGCCCCCAAATAAAGCTTCATGATTTAGAATTAATTTCCAATTATGTAGGGCATCTATACTCTTGTTCAGGAACCACACAATTTATTAGCAACTTTAAAATTATTAACACATGCAATAAAATCATATTTATGTAATCCATCCCCAGAGGAAAAAAGATTAAACTCAGCAAATGCTTGTTGGAATTTGGGCTTTCCACACATTTCTCATGTGGTCAAGCTGAACCCATGGCAAGTCTACACAGCTGCCTCAGTTGCCTTTTGACTTTATGACCATGTAATATTTGATCACCTTGCATATGTGTATGTGAGATTTTTGTTTTCTTATAGAAAAAATGGTTTTCCTTTTTTTATAGGGATTGGAGATCAGTTGGAGTTTTCAATAAATGTATCTATTTCAAGAGCAGCTGCTGTAAAATCAAGTCATTCTTGTGAAGAGGAAGGCATTTGCCCCCTCCTTTTCTGGCAAAAATAATATCTCTTGACAGCTCTAACATGCCTTTTTCTCATTTTTGTTCTAGTCTTTCCAAGAGAAAAAAAAAAATCTTTATCACAAAATCAAAAACAACTATCTGTTACAAAGATTCCATCTCTGAATTTGCTATAAAATTAAATTACGGAACAGAAACTGAACAACAGATGATATCTATTGTATTTCTATTTTCTAGAGCAAGAGAGCAGTCAAGGTGATTTTCAAACTCTGAAGCATACAAAAATAACATGCCATTATTTTCTCAAAGAGTTGAGAAGACAGACATCACTTTGAAAACACATAAATTCAGTTCTTATGTGTAAGAGACTAGATTTTTTTTTTTTTTTCTGCTGTTAGAAAAAACTCCCAATCAGTATTATTCAACTTGATTTGATGGGTGCTAAGAGCAGATTTAGGAAAAGCCTTGAGCCTAGCAGGTAGGGAATGCTTCATGTGATTTTATTCTTAAGTATTCACATCCTGCCTTGTTTTAAAAGGAATTTAAGGCAGTCTAAATGGATACATAAAATTTAGTAAGATATCAAGAATGGATTGTGAGAAAGAGTCATATCAGGGCAAGGGTTATGTCATAAAACTGACATAACTAGGAATGAGGCCACTATATGAAAAAAGAAAAAGCTTATTAAAGAATGCTATACATTTGAAGGGCTCAGGACACTTAAGTTACTCATTTTCAGTTGAAAATATCATAAGTCAAAAATGCGTTTAATACAGCTAACCTACAGATCATTATAGCTTAGCCTAGACTACCTTAAACACACTCAGAACACTTACATTAACCTACAGTTGCATAAAAATCATCTAACACAAAGCTTATTTTATATAGCCTTGAATATCTCATATAAGTTAGTAAATACTGTACTGAAAAACAGAATGGCTCTAAGTGTATCAGTGGTTTCCCCTCATGATCCCGTGGCTGAATGGCAGCTGTGGCTGCCCCGCCAGCATCACGAAGAGAGTATCTGTGCTACATATCACTAGCCCTGGGAAAAGAGCAAAATTCCAAGTACAGTTTCTACTCAATGCGTATTCCTTTTGCACCATTGTAAAGTCCCCAAATCCTAAGACAAACCGTCTTAAGCCAGGAACTGTCTGTACTTACTTCCCCTGACATCCTGCTCTCCACTCAGCTGTCTCGATGGTTAGATTTTAGAGGATTCAGTGCAGTGAAATCCCCAAAACGATGCTGTGATACTTGAGAAATATCACATGCGACTTGTTACTACTAATCAGCTACCAATTTTGTAAATGATATGTTTTATAAATTACACCCTTGATCCCTATAAAGATGTCATTCACATGCACATAAATTCTGATGGCCTCAATGAATGGCAGAGAATGCGGTGTAATTGTGCATAATATATTTTGCCCATAGAACTGGAGATCATTATCCTCGGGTATTACACTGGGCATTTGAACTTCTTTGTCGTCTGTGATCTTCTGATCAGGAGAAAAGTTTGCAGTATTTTGGCTGCTTTTTCATAAACTCTATTGCCTCTCAGTCCAGTTTTCATTAGACAGTAGCCTGTGAAGACTTTCAGTTTGTTACCCTGGGCTAGAGACTGGAGCAGTACAACCAAAATTCAGGTTAGAAGGAGGATTGAAACCCTTTTAATGACAGTGTTTACCTGAGTATAGTAAGTTCTTTGATGGAGACAGGAATTTTTACGCGGTACACTGACAATGCATTGATTTTTAATACCTTGGGATTTATTCTCACGTGCATTAGGACAAACACAAACATAACAATTGTATGAATTCATGAACATCCCTGCCCAGGTCAAGGCTAAAATAAATGATGGCTCACGCGACATTTGTGGAAAAAAACCTTTAGGTGGTTAAATGAATGACTGAGATTTGGGAAGCACTATTGTATGGGAACAGAATGCCCTAACAAACTTGTAAACTTTAAAAGCAAACAGAATCTGAGATAGAACTACGATATTTGTTCCATATCCACATGTTTAATTCCGAGTTGCTTCTCTCCTTGAACATGGCTTTCAAGTTCAATGATATGAGGCTACACCACTAGCTTCCTTGAGTCTTGTGTCTCAATCTTCTGGGAGCATAAATACACTTGCTGGGTTTCGGCATAACTGCTCTGCACACATCATTCAGGCCTGGGCTGCCTGCATCTCTGGCTTCTCTAATGAGAACAAGCCCTTTCTAGGACTAGTTCCTGCTGCACCTCATTTTCCAAGTGCAAAGGCATCAATCGTCTCCCTAAAATCACCTATAGGTTTTTGTTGTGTCTCAGCTGGAAGTTTCCTTCCCTTGTCTAAAGTGGAGTCCTAAAAAGTCTCAGATCACATCACAGGCTCCTGTCAAAACACTGTGCATTTCTCTTTCCAAATCCAAGAGACCCTTCTGTCCTATTTCACTGTGCTTTCATTTTTAAAGAAAATAAACAAAACAAATAAAAATATTTTTTTAAAACTACCACTCCTGAAACCCTCTTTTCTAAAACTTAAACACCATAAACCAGTGCCTTATAAAGTCACATTTTTAAAAGTCACAGTTATACGCAAACCCTCAGTATATGAAGCAATAAAGATCAGCTACAAAAAGTGGAAACCAAGATGGCCAATCAATGTTTAGAAAGATGTTCAATATCACTTATTATTGGGAAAATACAAATTAAGCCAAAATATCACTTTTTACCCATTGGATTGGTAAAAATTTTTATCGTACAAATATTGGAGCTTGTGGAAAAATGGGAGCATGTGTGCATGGCCTGTGGGATATAAATTAGTATAGCTATTTTGAAGGGCAACCTGGTAGCATCTAGTAAAATTGAAAATATAAATATCACCCATTCCACTTATACGTTTATGTACCCTCATACTTGTGTTCATAGTTATACATGTGACTATGTCTATTACACTGTTGCTTATAGTACCAAAATATCAGAAACAACCTAAAATTCAATAGGGGAATAGGTAAATTGTGGTCTATTCATACAAAGGAATACTATACAGCTATTAAAAGGGGAGAACTAGACCTTGTATATGAACATAGATCTCAAAAACATGATATCAGCTGAAGAATATGAGTCGTTGAAGGTGACACACACTATGAGACCAGTTATGGAAACGAAAACACCCAACCCATATGATGAATTAATGAATAATATTCTTAGCCTTAACCACTTAGATATTCCTAGTCAAGACCTCCTGACTCTTCCGTGCTACTTACCTAAATTGTACTCATCCTCAAGACACAGTTCAAATCCTACCTCCCTCAGGACCACCCAACCCACAATGATTCCTTTTCTCCTCTGATCCACTCTAATAATAATAGTTTCAGGCATGTGACCTCATCTATCTCATCTTCTCATTGTGGGGATTAATAAAGGTTCCTCACATAGGATGTTTCATGGAGTTCTTAGTGCATAGCAAGAACTCATTGACTCTTAGTTGCTATTATTATTACAAGTTTATGTCTCCTTTTGCTTAGCCTGGTACACAGCCATCGTAGATACTCAATAAATGTTTACATTTGACTATGAATATGATGGTACATGTTTCTGCTAATGATTACATCTGCTCAGGTCATTTCCTGAGGGGGGTTCCTGGCTCATTATTTACTGGATATTCAGTAAAGTCTGTGGGCATTCAAGAGTTGGGCATTCCCAAGTTCCACTGGCTGAGCGCTGAGGCACTGCTCTCTGGGGACCACAGACGAACACTAACCTCCTATTCCAGGCTCAGCTGCTCCTAGATTCCCCTGAAGTTATTAGTCGAGCTCTAGCAAAGCTTACAGACCTTCTAGCCCAAAGTCACTGAAAGAGTTTAAGCCTTTCAGAAAACAAGTATTAATCCTGGGATTTTTCTTCTAAGATCTTGAACACCAGGAAAATTCCTCAATTTCAGGAGTCTCAGAGAGGGCACTTTTAGACAAACATGGGACAGGAAAGGTTAAGTAGGGTAGGTAAAAATGGGGAAAGCATGGAGAACAAGGGTAACACTTACTAAGCATAACTAACACCTAATATCCACCGGGCATACAGAATTCAAATAGGTGATGTCATTTAACACAACACTTACAGGAGAGAGAGAGAGAGATAGTTATTCCTGGTTTACAGATGAGGAAACTGAGGCCTGGAGATTAATTAACTTAAAAGCGGCACAGAAAATAATTGCTGGAATAAGGATTTAATCTCAAGTCTTCTTGACTTTAAAAACCCATGTTTGTGGCAGAAGTTAAATCTATTTAAATTAGATTCATTTACATTTTATTTCATTAAATTAAATGAAAAGCACATATTCCATACACTTATATGTCTAGGTCCTCAGTTAATAATTTGAGGAACTGAGAGAAGTGACTTATTTGGAAAGGCGTGTCTAAAGCTTGTAACGGCTCTGAATGATAAGCTCCATACTTATAGGGTCTCAAGTCACTAGTACTTGAAAACAAAATTAAATACCAAACAAATTAGGGAAAAGAAACAGATCTCAAAACTACTACTTTTTAGTAGCAAAATAATCTGACACACGTAAATGTATGAAGAAGATAGCCTAAAATTAGCACATACATTTTGTTCAGGAAGTTGAAAGTTTTTTTGTAGGTCATTCTTTGATTTCTCTCGTAAGAGCAGTTCTTCTGTGGTGGTTCGTCTGTGGATATCTTGTTAAGAGATATTTGCTCTAACATGATTTCTATAGAAGTGTACTCTCTGCAGCGTCTTTCACCTTACCAGCAGCTGAAGCAACAACATCCTAAGTGGGTTAAGTTTTCACGTAATTATTAGCATGCCTAAGAAGACGGTGACTTCATCTGGGCTTATTACTGTTACTTGTCACAGATACGGACTGAAATAATGCAGCAGACACACCACTGAAACTCTCAAGGGAAGAGATAAGACTAAGCGATAATGGAGAAGCTGCTCCGGCTCGTGCTGTTCTACATAAACACATCCCTTTCCGATAGTCAAGAGACAACTGAAAGCTTCAATTACCTATGTCTGCAATGCTTCTTATTCACTTCAATATTTGAAATAGGGGATAATATGAAATCATGGGAGCTCTTCTCCAGCTAGTATAATCAAAAGTAAAAAAAAAAAAAAAAAAAGCCAAAGTGGAAACAAGACTAAGGAAAGAAGGAAGACATGTTTCTATTTGAACACAAATGACCTTTGTGACTCAAAAGCAAATCCCACAAAGGGATACTTAAAGGAGTAAGTCATGAGAAATAAAACCTATACTGACGTCAGTTGATTAAGGTCACTTATTTATAAAGCAGAACATTTCATAAATTACACTCCCCGACACATAAATTTCATGTTGAGAATATGACGTACAGCAGGATAATAAAACTCAATAAGGCTGATGGGCCTTTTAATCCCTCTCTTGTGAATTAAATATTTACTAAAATAGAATGATTAAAGCCCTGTATCTTAAGGGTATTAAATAGGTTGTATGCTGAAGCATACCCTGATTAGTCTTACTAATGGCATACCAACTATCTTAACTTTAAAGAGCCATTATAGAATGACAGATTGAAGAATAATGTAACATAAGGAAAATAAAAGTTACACACAGACAACTAAGCAATATGGTGTCACGCTGCTACACTGTATATACACAAAATCCTAGAGTTCCTCTTAAGGGAAAATAACAGTGCACTGGCATTTTCATTTTCATTTACTTTTTAGTGGCAATTAAATTTCCTGACACAATTATTTTTTGATAAAACATGACATTTTATAATCCAGTCAAATTTTATTATTTTTCAATCCAATCCCAATCACCTATTAATCAAATATAAGTTTGAAAGTCCCTACTAAATATGCTTTTTGCAAACGCATTGTGACAAGATGGCTCTTAGCATTCAATGGTGATTCCATAAGAAACAACTGAGTGCTGATACTGAATGCATTCTCCCTTTCTTTTTAAAAATAAAAATCTGCCGATTATCCAGCCACCATTTCATAAATTCCTGCCACAGATGATCAAGGGAGAATTTGGCGATACACGTACACTTCAAAACTCAAAGAAAGGATAGTTATACCAGGCTTATAGTCATACCACAAAGCCATTAAAATCAATTACTGAATGGTGGCTGGTTTAAATGAGGCAGACTTTAGAGTCAAGCAGTTCTCAACCCCGGCTCTATCCCAGAACCTAGTCTGTGGTGGGACTCCTGTGAGA
The DNA here is from genome assembly GCF_028564815.1 of Eubalaena glacialis. NCBI lineage: Eukaryota > Metazoa > Chordata > Mammalia > Artiodactyla > Balaenidae > Eubalaena > Eubalaena glacialis. The sequence continues at coordinate 123,844,193 of NC_083720.1, read as the reverse complement.
ATCATTGTTTTGGTCTTATAATATAGGCAACCGCTAAGAGTTCCTTACAGAGTCAGACCTACCCACTCCTTGTCAACTTCCTAATCTGAAGAGGATCTTGTGCCATTTCAGTCAAACAGACCGTAGCTAGCAGCACATGTCGCAAGTGTGAAGCTATAAGCAATACTGGATATGTAAGAAAAGAGAGAGCCTGAAATTTTAAAAAAATGTACAGAGGGTATAATGACAAGTTGAAATTTTGATAGAGTAATCATGGTTCAGGCATACAAAAATGCAGTCGGGCAGCCATTGAGGACCTGGTCTCCGACAAGTCTCTGCACCACTGGGAACCTGAACTTCCTTTGAGCTGTACCAGACCCAAGGACACCCCTAGCCGTGTTCAGAACAATACCTGCCAGCTGCAACCTATGGTCTCAAGGTCTTCCACTGTAACTATGCCACCATTTGGGATCCCAACCAATCCTCACTTAACAAGCACCCTGACTCTTGCCAGCTCCGATTATAATTCTTGATAAACAACTCATGTAATTAACTGTAACCTTGTGGGTTTTTGCCTTTATAAGCCTCCCCCATTTTGTAGTCTGGTAGAACACAATTCAAATGCTTGTTGAATCTGTGTCTCCCAGGCTGCAGCCCTAAATAAACACCTTTTTATTTCAATCATGTCTGTTTCTAAAATTTTGGTTGACAGATTCAGACTGTGAGTTAAGGTAGATTGTCTGTGGTCCGTTTGTTTTTGAATTTGAGTTGAAACCTCTCCAAAACTTTCACTTTCATCTTCTGGAACTTTTGCTTATAAATATGTCACAACTGAGCAATAATTTCATTTGCTTATTTCCAAATGCCCATGTATGCACAAAACTTCCTTATAGGGCTTGAACATTTTAGAAACCTATGTTAGTCATTCACTCACTCATTGAATATTTATTGAGAACCTACTATAACTAGGCATTATTCTAGGTACTGGATAATTAAAATATAGCAGTGAACAAGATAACAAAAGTCCCCACTCTCATGAACCTTATTCTGGTGAGGGGGCTTCTGAACAACCAGGTAGATGAAGCTTTATTTCTTTTTATCCATAACATTTCTCTCATCCATAAATAATTTGAAAATTTAACAGAGATAAGCACTATACAGTAGAAAAATTTAATATAGATAAGGAAAAAAATAAAACTACAAAAACAACATTGATATTATAACCCCGGTGAACTTTTAAAAATATCCAGAGTAAATAGCCTGGAAGGTGGTTAGAATAATTCAAAGATAAAATAAACTGCAACTGATGTCAAATAAAATAAAAAACTTTAATACATTTAAAAACATAAAAATCAAACTCCTTTAAAACACTAGCTTTTTTTTTTTTTTTTTTTAATCCAGGGTTGTGTCCTGGAATATTTGTAAAGTTCTTAAAAATTCTGGATCCCTGGATCCACCTCAATGATAAACTGCACAGGGTCCAAATATACGTAGTTTTTTAATGTCCCAGAAGCAGCCACTGTCTGGAGGGCTGGGACTGTCCATCAGATGGCAGAGCAAAGAGCTCTGCAAATCCTCTTCCTCCTCCCAAAACCATGACACTGAAAAATATTGTCAAAACCAACCATTTCAGGACCCTAATAATCAGCCAAAGACAAGCAACAAGTGGAAAAGAGTTTCTTCTTGGAAAACTGCTGACTGGCAGGTAAGAAGAGGGCGAGCCTGTGGTCTTTCTGCCTGGGGCTGCTCCCACCTCGCCCCTCTCAGCTAAACCTCTACTAGGGAGAGGCTGCCATGGAAACTGGCAACTTTGCTGCCCCAGGGTCTGAGTGCATTGGAAGTGAAGAGTAGAAAAGCCTACTCCCAGGCACTGTCCAAAGCATTAGCGTCCTTGGAGGCAAACAAATGCTGACTGCCAACCTCACAGCTGGCCTGAGCCTGCACTCCCACTTGGGCCACTCCCCAGACCAGTGGACTAGCCATGAATGTAATGGGAAATGAGATCCTGGACATGAGAGAACCATGGAGGGCTTTGATCAATTTCCACACATCCTGGGTTGACCAGTAGGACCTAATAGGGCCTGGTGGAAAGAAAAGGCAGGATGGATACGAAAACTCCTGAATTTGAACATGTTTCCCAGTCCATACACAGATATATCAGCAGAGGTTGAAAGCCTTACTGGATTGAACTGTTTGAGCACAACTTCTGGCTAATCACTGACTGACCACTGAACTACAGAGACCCAAGTGCAACCCTAGGAAACAAGGCTTAGACATAAAAGTAAGAACTGAACTACTATCTCAGAACATAATTGAAAATACAATTTTAAAAACAGATGAAAAAGTTGCTACACGGTTCTGAAAAACAGAAGGCAGCAGAATGAATTCCTATTTGGACTGTTCTTTGTTTATTCAACCACTATTTATATTTATTTCAATCTGGACCAGACACTGTGCTCAAATGCCCAGATACAATAGTGAACATGATAGATAAGGTAGAAATTAAAGAGTTAACATTCTAGAACTAGAGTTTGTTCTTCAAGGTCTCAGGATTTGGGCAGACCACTCTGGTCTTGCACACAGTCTCCAATTTCTAAAAGTACATGGTTCTTATGACTCATATGACTTACATAATATTTGAACTAACAGATGTGAAGTAGTCAAATACATAACCAAATAATTATGGGACTGACATGTATACAGTAATATGTAGAAAACAGATAACTAATAAGAAACTGTTGTATAAAAAATAAATAAATAAAATTTATAAAAAAAGAAAAAAAAACAACTAAGGAAAACAGCAAGGTCCTACTGTATAGCACAGGATAAAAAATGTAACTAAGGCATCTGTGTTTTAGTGCTGGCTCTAGTATTTTCTGAGTAGTCTTTGCTGAAACACTCTGTAGAGCTCAGTTTCATTATTCATAAGGTGAAGCAGGTTTGACTAAATTTTTAAGGTGACTCCTTGATCTCAAATTCTATGATTATTTGTAAGGGCATACAATAATACACATTAACATAAAAAATACTTATAAGAAACCTATCCAGGCTTACTTTAATGAATGCAATCCATCCATAATTAGCACAGCATTTGTAAACACACGCACAGTTTCAAAGTGGTATTTAAAGAGCTTATTTTCTTAAATAGAGAAAACATTGCATTTGAAAGCTTATTTACAAGATTTTAATATATGGTATTGGGGTCAAACCGTATGTCATAATATATTCAAAAAAAATATGAGGCTCATAATTGCCTAGACGTGATTGTCTCAGGAAGATCATGACCTTTGATATTTATTTTCTTAACAAATATCGCAGAGTGATCACTGTGTCTCAAACGTTGATCTAATCACTTTACACGTATCAATTCATTTAATCCTGGAGACATTCCTAAGAAGGGCTACTATTATTAGCATGTCTATTTTTACACAAGAGAAGACTGAGGCACCAAGAGGTTGACTAACTTGCCTCAGGCACTAAGAGGCAGGATGAGATTAACTTCCTCTTGGCTGCTAAGTGGCACATGGCCTGGATTCAAACTCAGGTCAGCTGGCTCCGAAGCCGCATCCTCTCATCTACTCTGCCCTGTGGCCAGAGCTTACAAACCTATGGGCTTGTGATGTAAGACAGTACCCAAAGAGGGAAAGGACATCAGTTATTCAAGACAATAACACGTCTATTTCCCTTAAACACATGCACGCATGAACACACACACACACGCATACACACACATGGACAAGCCCTCATACTCTCATGCAGCCCTCACATAGACACAAAACCAAAGGCTAAATTTGGCAGATTTGAAATTTCACTAGAGTAGTGGGGATATGGAAGTTAAGATCTTTAGTATTTTTGGATTACATTTCTAGTGCCTTACTTTTATTTCACAATCCCAAACTAAATCCTCATAAATGTTATGTCATTAGCAAATGTGTTGTATATATAATGTCAGGTACATACAACCTTTATGCTATTCCAAAATATGTAGTTTTATAGTTCAACATATATATGACAGATATGCCCTTTATTTACGGATTGGAAAAAATTACCTTTCTAATTTAAGGGTCCTCTCTTACCCCTACCTTAAATAAACAAGTAACAGTTTCACCTTCCAGATACTTTATGCTGGTTGAATCATTTTAGCCCTCTAGGGTTTCTGGCCTGTAAAATCATGTGCTCTGCCCTCCTCACCTGGCATCTTTGTTCCATCCATAGTGACATTTGTACTTTTTAAATGCACATTAGAAGATTTTATACTCAGATTCTGAACCTTCCCTGTGAGTGTTGAGAGATTATTATTGAAAAAAGTCTTTTATGACAACCAAACATGTTTTGTATGGCTGAGATGTTCATGTCAGGCCTTGAAGATATCCTCATACATTTATCCAAAAATTATGGTAGAACTCCACTGAACAACGAAAATGCCAAGAGACATGAAATGGGGTAAAAGAGAGGACTTCAGAACGCTCTCATTAGCAGGGAAAACATACAGCATAGAAGGAGCGCAGGCAAGCATCACCCTCGCCATGGAAAGACTGTAGCAGTTAAAAGAAAAGTGGAGCTAATGACATGCCAGATAAGAAGCAGCCCTCTCAGAGCATCACATGACATTCCTTTCTGGGATCAGGGAGCCTGTCCCATGTTTCCTGTTGTGCTTCTGAGTCGGTCTTTGTGGCAAAGAGACAAGTTCGCTAAAGTTTTTAATTAACGTATGTCCTTGCTGACAGATGTTGTGAATGAGGCACTTTTTCCTTCCCATTATGGCTTAGACTTTAGATTTAATTACTGTGGAAATGAATCAAGAAACATGACTTCAGGCAGAACATTTTAAATGTCTGCAGAGTAACCATATTAATTCTCAATCTTAAAGGATCCGTGTAATCCCATCTTTATGATGAGTGATGTGAAAATAATTTTAGGAAGGAGGTTAAAGACAGGAAGACCCTGCAACCCATGGGAAGATCACCTGTTAGTTGCCACTTTTTGGATAGTTGCTTTGTTTGCATAACGACTTAGTTTTATTTTGTGCATACACATAACGACTTGTATGAAAAGCGACTGTGCTCTTCAAGTGTTATATGTGAAAGGACCAGAGCCCTTCAACTGAGGTCTAAATGTATTAATGAAATATATCCTCCATTCAGATGATCAAAATCTGGCCACATTTTTTTTATTGCCTAAAATGAGTATTCACTTAAAATTATGTTATCTCTCATGTCATCAGCTCTAAGCCATGGAAATGCAGTGAAGTAACTAAATGTTTAGTCCTCCAGTAAAACACATATTTGGAAAAAGAAAAAACAAACCCAAACCTTAAAATGACCTAAAAGAAACAATGAGGTCCTATTATATAGCACAGGGAACTATACGCAATATCCCGTGATAAACGATAATGAAAAGGAATATAAAAAAGAATATATATGTATAACTAAATCACTTTGCTGTACAGCAGAAATTAACAAATATTGTAAATCAACTATACTTCAATAAAATTTTTTTTTAAAAAAGAAAGAAAGTTGAAGACATATGGGATACCTTCTCATACAATCCAGCGCTCGGATAAAGAAGTCTTTGTGTAACTGGTGCTCATCCCTCAAGATTGAGCATTGTTCAAGCGTCACTGACATCGACGTCCTGTCTTTGGCACTTTTACAACAGGTGAAACGAATGCCATTTAGCTTGCGACAAATCTGTAACAGACATATACGCAGTTTATTGTTTATTTGCAGATTACTCTAAAGTGTCAGAGTCCTCTAGACACTTCTAGTCTAAACCCACCAAATTTACGTTAATTTATGAAAGCTAACTGGTTCAATCTGCCTATGGAATGGAAAAATACTACCTTTTCATTTCAAAAGCTGGTGGAATAGATTTAATTTATTTGGCTCTTTGTACATGAGGTGTGGGGCTGTTGAAGGCATATAAGATGGTAAATATCCAGCAGAGGCAGCAAAGCTCTCTGAGAGGGGATCTAAGCTGCAGGGGATAATGATGATAATCACAGCTCAGAAGCAATATCTTAATAGTGAAGGGGAAAAAAATAATCTGTATTTCCTGGATCAGCCACTTGATTTGAATCTTACATAGCTAATACCTTCTTACTATATATTTAAAATAACCTTTACTAATCTCTGCTGGATGTTATGAGATTTCAAACATCCACATGGTGCCAAGTGCAACCGATAAGGAAACCACTCATCAATGCAACTAATATGAATAAGGGCACCAAAAATGGCCACTGTAATTGCATATCTACTGTGCACCAGGTACAATGCTAATAAATTTCATATAGATTTGCTCTTTTAATTTAACTGCACATGAACCCTGGAGGAAGGTATATTAATCTCATTTTACAGATGAGGAAATTGAGGTTTAGATAGGTAAGGTGACTTATGCACAACAGAGCAGAGCCAGGATGCTGATATAAGTCTACCTAACAAGGACCAAGTCTTTAACTTCTGTCCTGTTCTGTTTCTCTCTATAATTCTTTCTTGTTGTTATTCTGATGTAAGCCAGGAGAAGAATCTGTAAGTAGCAATAATTTATGGTCTCACTGCTTTACGGTTAACAGGTGAATCACTCCATTCTTTTCTCTTCCCTAGTCCATGGTAATGCATCAACAATGTTAGTCAACATGCACTTAAGATACATCTACTCTGATGAAATACAGGCCTGCTTTATTATCTGCCATTGAGGAGGCCTTAACAGTTGCCTGATTTGAAGATAGGATATAATAATACAGTTTATCAAGGGTTTTTATCATGATTTAATTGTGATTCTGATACTTAGCTTAGGATTTACAAGTCCTTATTAGCCCTTAGGTACTTTCTCACTATCTCCAACGTAAGTGACTAGAGAAATGTGAGAGCATGATTTCAACATATAATCTTTTTCTTTCTTGTAGAAAACACTAACGCATTTAAATAAATAGTATTTCAAAAATTTTAATATAAAATAACAAAGGCTTGACTATATTTATAGTAACAAAATACAGACCTCAATGGTCACTTATGAGAGGCGATTTTTAAAAAGAATGAATATTCTTTAAAATGCATTGTCACAATTGTATGCAACTATCCTACTAAGGATATTTCATGTTACAAATTTAAAATCAAGAGGAATCTGGGGCAGGCTTCCCTGGTGGCGCAGTGGTTAAGAATCCGCCTGCCAATGCAGGGGACACGGGTTCAATCCCTGGTCTGGGAAGATCCCACATGCCGCGGAGCAACTAAGCCTGTGTGCCACAACTACTGAGCCTGTGCTCTAGAGCCCACGAGCCACAACTACTGAGCCCACGTGCCACAGCTACTGAAGCCTACACCACAACTACTGAAGCCTACGCACCTAGAGCCTGTGGTCCGCAACAAGAGAAGCCACCACAATGAGAAGCCTGCGCACCGCAATGAAGAGTAGCCCCAGCTTGCTGCAACCAGAGAAAAGCCCACGCGCAGCAATGAAGACCCAACGCAGCCAAAAATAAAATAAAATAATAAAATAAATAAATTTATTAAAAAAAAAGAAGCTGGGGCTATTCCATCAAAGCAGACAGGTTGGGTCTTGGTTTCTGTATTTCACAACTCTTTTGAACTATATGAGCTTAATTTAACATTAGCTTAATTTGTTATTTGGTCTTTTCAAATTCTCATTTTCATTTTTTAAAATTCATTCAAGATAAAACCAAATAGCTTTACATTTTTCAATTAGAATGTAAAACATTAACAAAAGCAGTATTTCATTAATCATTTTAAAGAAGAGAGAATAATAAAACAGAGACAGAAATAAAAACTTTTTGGAAAATGTCAAAGGGAATTTCTATATTTCTTTAAGAGTAATACCAAGGTCCCTGGTTTACAAAGAGGATATTGAAACTCATGTATCACTCTATAGACATGCTATTAATAATAAAGTCAATATTCCTACAGAATGCCAAATTTGCACACTATGGGTGCTGTATATTTATCAAGTAATCACCCCTTCATGAATTCAATGGTAAGTTGTGAGTTAGCCATATTTGGTTGGTATATACATTTCAAAAAAAATTTCAGAAACGTAGGATTTATGGGAATTTTTTTAATATATTCAAATGAGAAAACTACATGTACTAGAGGAAATATACATTTGAGGTTCTACCTGTGCATCCTTCATTTGTCAATTTACATGACTGCACGATATGTGTATAATGACATATGTATATGTTCCTAAGTTGTCAGATGGCCTTGGGAAATGATCAAACTACTTTTGTGCTATCATGTCATTAGTAATATAGCAAAAATAACTTACGACCTGTCTTTGTGAAATTTTCGTAAGAATTAGCAACCATAGTAGTCTTTGAAGGTATATTGAGCAGCCACAGGAGAAAGAACTATTAAAAACACCCTTCATGTAATGTAGTATGATGCTAAATGGGACCAGTGTAAATGAGCTGCCTGAAAGCAACGTTTCATATTGTTACCTTTGATGTTCTTCCCTGGGGCTCCAAGAGGGCATGAAGGGAAACTAAAGCAGCTTTCCTCTGCCTTGCTCTTGGTAAATTATTTTATGTAGACTCATGGTAAATTATCCATTCCTTTTTCCCAGAAGAGAGTAAGTAATATTAGATTATAATTGAAGCGCTGGCAGTAGGGGGAAAGGCTTTGTTTTAAATGCTATTGATAGAGAATGAATAGCACATGTGAGAAGATCTGTTACACCGAACTCCAAATTACACAAGCAATCCTGTGCAGTAAGTTCAAACATGGCATTCATCAAAAAGATCTCCAATGTGTGCCTTTCCTGATGAAAAGATCCCTTCCTAGTGAAAGGATCTCTGGGTCTGAATGTTTAACAAAACTCATGTGAGCTATACCTGAACGGTTGCCAGATAAGAGCTTAAAAATTATAGGCATGATTTTCTCCCTCAACCTTGTAGAAATCTGGGGGTGGGAAAGCAGGCAGCTCTTCTACCCTGAGGGTGCCATTAAATGAGAAAGAAGCATACAAAATATAGCTCATTACCCTAAGAGCAATACATCAGTAATAAATTCTATGCCAATATCTAAATTGACAAACGCATTTACAAGCTCATTAACAAAACAATATGTCCAGGAGCCTTACTGAGGCTGTGAGTCAGAGATCTGATAACCACTTTCTGTTGAAACCCTATGTCTCTAGAGCAGCACTTCAAAACCCTGACTTACATGGGCTATTGACATTGCAACATGCAATATCAAGAAAATCACAGACACTTGATTTTAACCTCAAACACATCCCGAATTTATAAGAAAAGCCAATGAGTAAGATTCTTTCTCGTTGAATACATCTTCTTCTATCTTGTGTTCTTGTTTATTGATAGACTAGATGCCTAATCTCCTGGGTAATGGAGAATGACATCCGGTAGCCCAAAGTGCAGAGGTTGGACCCTACATAGCAGATACCCGATAATGCTTTCTGATCATCACGGTGACAGGCAATACCATTTGACAGGAGAGTGCCTACCGTTGCAGCCAGCCACATGATTTCTACATTCTTTCTCTTTTTGGCTTGAATATTTTGATGGAGATTTTCTAGTAATCCTTTTAAATCATTTTGTTCTTGAAAATGTGAAATGTCTGAAAAACAAAAAAGGAGGGGAAAAAAAGGAAACCGTATTAGTATTAAGCTGCCCATGGAGTTTTCCTTAATATATTTGCAAATGTAATTTCCATGACGACCAATGCCATTTGGAGCAGAGAGTATCTGAGGATAATCATACTTATTAATCCTTCCGGTTTTATTCTTTTACTTAGAAATATGCCTCAGTTTCCCTCATTCCCTACTGTGTGTAACTGGAGTAATGTCAGTGGGTGATATAACACTCACCAAGAAAGGAACTGTTTTTAATAACAAAGGCTGCCTCACTTCAACCAAAGTATAGGATGAGGATGAAACATGAGATACAACCTTCCATTTTTGGCTACTGAGCAGCTAGTCTGAATCATGAGACTATATCAAACTGAACATCTCAGATGTGGAATTGGAAAGTTCAACCAAAACACATGAAGTCAGTTTCTTTCTACACAGCAAGATGCCTCAAACTAGGCAATATTGACATTTTGGACTGGCTAACACTTGGTTGTAGGGAGTGGGCCTATATTCTGCATTGTGGGATGTTAAGCAGCATCCCTGACCTCTACCATTTAGAAGCCAGTAGTACCCTTCCCATTGTGACAATCAAAAATATCTACAGATATTGCCAAATGTTCCTTGGGGGCAAAGTCTATCTTGTTTGAGAACAAGTGCTATTAAGGAGCACAGGTATGGATGGAAAGAGAAACAACGCAAGAAGTGATAGTTAATTATATGAGATAATTGGGAAGGGAGCAAGAAGTGACTGATTGCTCAGATCTCTACACACTCATAACTAGAGCATGGGTAATCAATGGCATATGGTTTATATTAAAACCTAAGGCAATGCACACTATGGCACCAGTATTCCTGAGACTCAGTGAGATAGGATTCAATATTAGAATATAGAGATGGAAACAAAAAGTCTAAGAGAGTGGTTGGGTTAGTACCGTACAGTATGAAAATACACTCTACTGTGGAAGCCACAAACTGATGGATGAAGAACTCCTGAGAGCTTTAATTGAGGCTAAAAACAGGAGAAAATACATAAGAACAACATGGACTATACCTAGGCTATCCAGTTACATTGAAGAAATAGATGATCTGTTCCTGAATCAGATCACACACACACACACACAAATGACACAAATAAGCTTTAATCATAATGAAGCTTGGCACTTAACAAAATTGTACCAGATGTTTCATTTTATTAGAATAATATATCTGCATAGCTCTTAACTTTAGCTCCAGAGAGTAGAGGAAATATCCTAAAGAACTGTACTAGCAATCTATATCTACCAAAGAATGGAAGTGGTTGGTAAAATGGAACTGAGCATTGAAAACAATTATATATCATCTTGAATTTCCTGTCCACAGAATAGAGGAAGGTCAGGTACAATCCAGATTCATACCTTGTTTTAGGGAGATGAGATTCAAAATATTCATATAAATATATGCATGATTCTACTTTATTAGTTCCTAAATAGGAAAACTGTTAAACGTCAAATTTTTACCATGTAACTAGAGACGATTTTTTTTTTTTTAAATTTTTTGGCCACACTGCGCACCATGTAGGATCTTAGTTCCCCGACCAGGGATCAAACCCATGCCCCCTCCATTGGAAGCGTGGAGCCTTAACCACTTGACTACCAGGGAAGTCCCAATGATTCTCTTAAGAAAGAGAAGCTTTCCCTAAAGACATTGCCTTGCTAGGTAGGAGACTCTGATACACAGAGATTTTAACAGGACACAGCCCAAGGATAAAGGGAAGGAGGCATAATGTAGAGTGCCTTGAAGAGAGTTGCAAAGCCAGCTCAGGACTCTACAGCTAATTGAAGAAAGTAAGGACAATAATGGTGCCTTCTAATTGATACTTTTAGCACACAAGGAATAAGTCAGATCTGCCATCACTGCCCTTAATGTTGATAAATGGCAATCAAAAAAAACCCAAAACAATCCATGACTTAGAATAACAAGCAGCAATTTAAAATTGTGTACAGGTATATCATTGACAGAGAAAGTGTCCTTGACATTGTTGAAAGGAAAAACTGGTCATATTAATAAATGAATTTATTGGTGTAACATTGGGTGTGTGTGCCTGCACTTGTGTGTATGCTTTCCTCTCTCTCTATGTGAACGCAGGCAGAGCAAGACATCGGTTTAGATGTTAACAGTGCTCCTCTTTGGGTTATGGGATTTAGGGTGATTTTTCAACTGCCTTTTAAATAATTTTTTATTTAATATTGGAGTATAGTTGATTAACAGTGTCGTGTTGGTTTCAGATATATGGCAAAGTAATGCAGTTATACATATATGTGTATCTATTCTTTTTCAAATTCTTTTCCCATTTAGGTTATTACAAAATACTGAGCAGAGTTCCCTGTGCTATACAGTAGGTCCTTGTTGGTTATCTATTTTAAATATAACAGTGTGTACATGTCAATCCCAAACTCCCAATCTATCCCTTCCTCAACTGCCTTTTTATGTCATTTGAGACACAATAAATATGTATTGTTTTAAAATAACACAGTTATTTTAAGAGCAAGGGAGAACAGAGTACATATGTATAAGAAAAGGAAAACAAAACCCCAAATTCTTACGATATAAAGACCTGACCTCCAAATTTCCATGGTCTGGTAGGGTGGGATAGATTTTTTACACCATTATTAACTGCGGTCAACTGTACCATGGGCTATGACACAAGACAGTAAAAATGATAATAGGGACCTAAGAAAAGGAGTGGCTAATTCAATGAAGAATAGTTGAGTATGAAAAGGTTTCTAGTAAAGGTAATGCTTTGTGTCTACAGAGAGTATTTGAGGCCAAGAGAAAAACGTCAGCAAAGGCATGGACATATGAGGCAGTACTATGGAAACAGGAAGCTTGTAGTTCACCATGTCCTTGGAGGGCACAGTCCTAGAGGCAAGAATTATGAAGAGTCTTTTCTGCTATTTTGGGATATCTGGGCTTCCTCCTAAAAATGGGAGCACCTGGTGAATTTTAATTATGGACATAACCATATCTGAGAGGTCCCCGAGACTGTTTTTTAAATCACTTGGTAAAAATGACTTTCAAATATTTTTAAAAGCAATACAGAGGAAGAAGTTTACTTTATACAATGTCCCATAGCAGTTATGCACACTCATCCCTTTGTAACAAAAATTTTATGAAATAATATTTACCCTGAGTGCGTTCCCTGCACCCTGAATATATTTTGTTCTATTCCATCTTGCTTTCTTTTGAATGTTGGCCCCAACCCACTAAACTGATTTAACACCTATAAAGGGTCAACATAAAAAACTTGCAAAGCACTGATTTAGGGCAACCCCATGTCCAAGATGCTTAGGTGACTTTTTCACAAGGTTCATAGTCAGACGGTCAAGTCAAAAATCCAGTCTCCCAAGTCCTATGCCAGTAATTTCCCTCAAATCTGTATTACTGTCTTCACAGTTGGCTGCTGATACAAAAAAGTAATTCCAGTATTAACACAATGAACCAGCTTCTTCAGAATTCTGAGGATTCAGAACAAAGCATAATAATTTTTCAAAATAATTTAGTTTCATAGTTGACATGGAGATTTTTAAATCAGCCATTTTAAACAGACTACAATGTTCCAAAAATAAGTCAAACAAATGGCCATCCTTTGCTCATTTTTATCTACATAAAGATAATGCTTTCAGATACACAAAAATGATGTCCCATAGAAATTTCACCCCTTCTCCCCATGGCATGCTTTTTAGAGGGAAGTCAATTGATGTTCTTAAAATTTTCAAGCCAACTGTTTCTATTTCTGTAATGATAAAACTTCGTTTATTCAGTCCATCACTATGATTGCTGCCATTTTTTTTCAGCCTGACAAAAATCCTGTAGGCCACAGAAATTCAGGTCTGGTTCTGGAAAGAAGTAGCATTAGTAATGACTAAATAGGTGAGATTTCAAGATATAATGATAGATCCTGATATAGCAACTGTAAATCATGGTATACACACAACATGGATTGGTTTTGTTACTGAACCAAACTTGGGTCTGCCCACCCATGAGCAGTAAAGCTAATCTACTGACACCGGGTTGTGGTGAAGGAAAGTGCAGTGTTTACTGCAGGGCAACAAGCAAGGAGTCCTGGTTACCTAGTGCTCAAAAAGCCCAAACTCCCTGATGGCCTTCAGCAAAGCATTTTTAAAGACAAGGTGAGGGAGTGGAGTCCCAGGGTATGTGATCAGCTCGTGCACAATTCTCTGATTGGTTGATGGTGATGTAACAGGGCAGTGTCACAGGGGTTAATATTATCAACCCTTAGTTGCCGGTAGGTCTGGGGGCTAGCGCTCATGGTCATCAAGTAGGTAACTTCTTCCATTTGGTGGCGGTTTTAGCATTTGTAAAACAACTCAGGAAATGTGCATCAGATACTCTTATCTGGGTACTTCAGAGAGGAGCTAAAGCAGAGGATATGGGGGAGGGGTCTGTCTTGGGAAGGCCTCGTAGGGTTCTGCTCGGTAACAGTTTTAGATTTAGAATGAGTTTCTTCAAATGTAAATATGGCCAATAAGTCTTGCTTCTGGTACTCACTCCTGCATTACTCTAGGACCGAACTTAGACAGAGCAATTGAATCTCTATGCTTATCTCCATAAAAGTATTCTTTTTTTCCAGTGGGGCTCATGAAAGTAATCAGAAGGTAAAAGGTATAAGAATGTACACTGCATTATTGCTTATGATATTAAACAGCAGCAAAAATCTAAATGATGATAGAGATAATCTGTCATACATATGTACATATATTTATGACATGGAATATTATATAATAGGTAAAATGAATAAACATGCTAGATGTATGAGCATGGATATATACTAAAAACTGTGCTGAGCCAAAAAAAAAAAATGATTCATACAAGATAACAGCAATAATATAAAGTTAAATGTGCAAACCTGTACCATATTTTTTATGGATACACACATACAGAGGAAAAATATGTATGAGAACGTAAAATACCAAATTCAGGATACTGATTTTCTCAGAGAAGGGAAGGTGAGGGGTGGGAACCAAAAAGGGTACAAAGGGGGTTTCCACTATGTCTACAAATATTTGTTTCTCACAAAATTTCTGAGACTGGGTGATGGGTTCCAAAGTGCTTGTATTTTATGACCTGTTCTCTTTCTCCGTTTGGAACTTTCATAATTCTTTGTAAAGAAAGCACTGGGCCAAGATTCCAGGAAAACGATTATTAATGCCAACTCCGTCCCTGCTTCGACATGTGGTCATAGCAAGCTGTTTAACCCTCTGTCCCTATTTTCTCAACAGCAAAGTGAGGTCAATAACCCTGTCATGCTGCATCGACCTGCAGTGGAAAACAATGAATAAAAGTCTTGGCAGAAGAGTCTACATTATTCAGTTCTGCGTCAACTCTGAAAAACAGAGGAAGACATTCACAGTTCTTAAGAAGAGTTCATAGCCTCAGATAGAAAGCCTACTTTCTCAGGCAAAAGTCCGAATTTATCCAAAGTAAGAAATATTCTCTCACACAGACACAGGTGCACACACATGATCCCAAACATTCAGAAAGCCAGTGACTGTTCTCCCACCACTCCTTGCTGGGAGAGAACAGCCAAGTTCAGAGTTACTTTTTTAGTGGCTATTTTTTCCTTGTTTTGTCAAATGGGATTTCTTTAACAACGGCAGCTCTAAATATGACATTGGCCTGACTCAAAGGCAGGGCGCTGACCAGTGAACAGGAATGGGACCATGAACTCTCGGCTCATTGAACTATGATGCTAATGAGGCCAAGGCAATAGCTCCATCACCTCACGGTCAAACGATTTCATGTTGTCCGAGAATGTTCCAAGATGAAATAGAAATTACAGCCGCCTTCCCATCACCTATTCCAGCTATTTCCCAGTGGGTAGCAGGCACAACATTTATAGGGATCAATCACACCCCCATTATGAAGTCAAGTGGTATAATTCCATCCCCTTTGAAATCAGGACTAGTTCAGGGATGAGCATCTAAATCTAAGCCAATCAGAACTTGACTTTGACCTCAGAAATTGTTTCAGGGTTATGTAAGTGACCTATGCTGTTCCAGCTGAGTGAGGCTCAGGACTCTGTAAAGTAGAAGGGGAGGAAAGCTCTTTTTATCTCTTTGCTTGAGCATACAGTTGAGCATGGGAATAACTGCTCACGCCAGCAAGACTTTCTTCATGAAGGAACTAGATGTAGGATAAAGTCAACACTAAGAGTCATGAAATAAGGCAGAGAAGTGTCTTTTCAGTACTGATAAGCCACTAAACCAATCCTCTCTTAACTGGTTGCCTGCGTTACTGCTGAAATTTTCAATTTTGTTAATTGATGCCAGTTTGAGTCAGGGTTTCTGTCACTTGCAACCAAAAGCATTCTAAGGTAAACACCTGGTTATATAGGCATTTTTAACACTGATCAGCCACACTGCAAATGTGCACTGTTGCTTTAGAGTTGAGGAATCACAAATAAGGAAGAGTACTTATGGAAAGCATCCCATTAATCACTTTTTTTAATGATTTGTTTACATCTTTATTGGATTATAATTGTTTTACAATGTTGTGTTAGCTTCTGCTGTACACAGAGTGAATCAGCTATATGTATACATATATCCCCTCCCTCTAGAGCCTCCCTCTCAACCTCCCCATCCCACACCTCTAGGTGGTCACAAAGCACCGAGCTGATCTCCCTGTGCTATACAGTGGCTTCCCACTAGCTATCTATTATCCACATGGTAGTGTATATATGTCAGTGCTACTCTCTCAATTCGTCCCAGCCTCCCCTTCCCCCGCACCGTGTCTACAAGTCCATTCTACAGTGATGGTTTTAAAACATGGCCCCACATTCTTTGACACTCCTTCTATAAAGAAGATGGAGTCTTCGTACCTTCATCTGGAAGCTAGGTGGGCTTGTGACCATGTTGATTAATGGCAAACGTGATGCTACGTGACTTCGGATGCCAGGTCATAAATGACTCTGAAGCTTCTGCCTTATTCTCTTGGAACTTTGCTGTCTGTATTCCCTCTTTTGGGATATTCCCTATAAGAACCCATGTACTATGCTCGGAGAAGCCCAAGTCACATGGAGGGTCCTATTTAGGTACTCCAGTCAACAGTTTCAGCTGAGCCCAGCCTTTGAGTCATCCTAGCCCAGTGGTCAGAATGTGAGTGCAGAAGCTGGCAGATGACTCCAGTTCCCAGTCACTTAAGGGATACCAGCCATTCTTTTTTCCAGCTGAGGTCCCAGATATCTTGGAGTGGAGACAAACTTCCCCACCTTTCCTGTCTGAATAACTAACCCACAGAATCTGTGAGCATAAATAAAATGATTCTAATTTTGTATCAGTAAGCATGGGATAATTTGTTACCTAGCAATAAATTACCAGAACAACTACAGTAAAAAAACAAACAAACGTGGAAGGGCCTGTTCTTCTAAGTATGATAAAATGAACATATGAAGAACAAAGTTTTCACAGTCCATTCTGGTTAGTACTACATTCTGTAATGTCAAATCTTTTCTAGAATTAATTCTGAAACAATTATAGTTAAACGCACTAACAAGTAAACAAACGCAATTAGGTGAAAGCCATTGAGATGTCTTAAAATTGGAAATTATGCTGTTTTAGAGGCTGTAAAATCTTGAAAATTACAAAAGAAAAAGCCCCACGGACACCAGCTTTACTTAAATTTGATTTACAATTTATGAAAAAGGCAGTATCAGAAATCAAATATCAAATTCCCAACCTGATCAGAGCTGAAAAATATTTTTGGTCTGTACATTTTCATCGTTTCCTCTTAAATAAATTTCAAGGTTGCATCACCCATAGCAAAGGAAAAGATGAACTGCAAAACGAATTGTTAAAATATATTAAAAGTAATGTGTTAACAATTTCTTTAGAACTTCCTCACTCACTATTGCACATTGAAGGCCATGGGACTTGGTGTGTAGGGAGAAGAGTAGAATTATAACCCATTAATATTTTTTCCTATTTTCATTTTTTCAAAGAAATCATTCATTATTTAATTTCAGAATCTCCAAACAATTTAGAGTCATGTCAAAGGTTGGGAGATGGATTGTAGGCAGATGACTCTCAAAAATTTAAGTTCTGCTCTCAAGATATTGAGATATTTTTATTAATAGAAAATAGAAAATTTGAGTATGAAAGGGGCTTTATACAAATCCCCAGGTCAGTCTTCCTGTTAGCCTGGTTGCACTGCTTGGATTATTTTTTGCCTGCTTTTAAGTGGCCTGGGTCCTTAGCACTGAGGGGAGTTGGATGGTCCCCTTTCTTCCTTCCAGCTCAATTTCTAAGTCCTTGCATTTTAGAGCAACAGCAAGGAAATACCAGTTGAGAGCACACACTACACACAAAAGTCTGAGGACCAAAGCAAGAATAGATTTCTCAAAACTTAGGACTGAGAGGGAAGCAGCTTTTGGGGTAATTCCAGCACCTCACCTCCCTGCCCATGTAAGAGCCAGGCAGCCCGTGAAATATACCAAGGTCAAATGGCAGGCCAGAGAGGTAGACACATAATAAGGCCTTCTCCAAAGAAGAAGGGTTCACCTCTTCCATGGCCCTCCTTTTTTTGATAATGCAGAAGGAACTGACTCCAGAACTGCCCGAATAATGGCCAAAGAAAAGGGGAGACAGTTGAGAAGAATGGGCTTTTCTCCAATGGTCTCTGGATTACCTCTTTAGGCTCTTGGAGGCAAGTAAGAATGAGATCTTGAAACAGACTCACAGACTTAGAGAAAGAACTTATGGCTACCGGGGACTTCCTTGGCAGTCCACTGGTTAAGACTTCGCCTTCCAGGGCAGGGGGTGCGTGTTCAATCCCTGGTTGGGGAGCTAAGACCCCACATGCCTCGCGGCCAAAAAACCGAAACATAAAATGGAAGCAATATTGTAACAAATTCAATAAAAGACTGAAAAACAGTGGTCCATATCAAAAAAACAAATCTTTTAAATAAAAAAAGAACTTATGGTTACCAGCGGGGAAGGCTTGGGGGGTTGGGACAGATTGGGAGTTTGGGACTGATATGTACATACTGCTGTATTTAAAACAGATAACCAACATGTTGCTCAATATTCTGTAATAACCTAAATGGGAAAAGAATTTGAAAAAGAATAGATACATGTATATGTATAACTGAATCACTTTGCCGTACATTAACACAACTTTGTTCATCAACTATGCTCCAATACAGAATAAAAATTAAAAAAAGAATGAGATCTTTAATGCTTCCTACTATATAGAATAAAATAAATAACTCCTGAGGTATTTAAAAAGTTATAAATGAGGTAAAATAGAGGACAATGATTATGGAACTAAAGCTGCTTTAGAAGGCTCCAAAATGAAGAGAAAAGGGGTAATAAGAATATATGGCCTACCTTTTTTTCCATTCATATAGCTCCTTTTATTGGCTTTAAGTGACCTCCAGTTTGATAATCTGGGATTCTCATACATTTATAATTTGTTGATAGCAACAAAATGTATTAATCTATGTGTGTTGCCATATTTCCCTTTTCTGATGTGTCTGATAAAGATAATTTTATCTTTGAGTCTTCAATTTTTCCCCCTTACTTGACTTCAGAGAAGAGTTGTGCTTTATCTGGAGTTTTGTTCTGCAGAAGTGGAAGCATGAAGAAAGAAAGGTGGATGGGGAGGTGGACCGGAATGGAACTGAAGGCCTTGCACTCATGGTTTTGGGAAAGGCGGAATGGTAAGTAAATAGTGAATGTCTGGGCGAGTGATGTGCTCAATCGATGAGTGACTTGAACATTTGGCAAAAAGGATTTAAAAAGTAAAATAATGAGTTGTCAGTTTTCTCCTCTTTGATGTTTAATTGAAAGTTGGAACTAATTTTTAGTTATTTTTAATTGTTGGGCTGTTTACTGGATGCGGTACTATCCTGAAGCTGAATTCATAGGAGACTGGTATTAATTCAGGTCAAATTTAGATATTTATTTCCAAAAGGGAAGATGAGTCCTAAGATTTCTAATATCCACCTCATTCCTCACTGTGGGGCCAGTTCCAAAGAGTGATGACTTTGTTAGGCAGGAGATTGATGGGCTCCAGTCTGGGCATTTACAACTAGCTTCCTGTTTACATTTCCTGAGGAAGGAGGCAGGTGGGCTCTAGGCTAGATATTTACAACCAGCCTCCTGTTTGCACTTTGAGATAGAAATTACAACAGGAACAGGGTAAATAGCTGGACTTTGTTTCCTGTGGACACTTTAAGATAACAGTCACGGCAGGGACAGAGAGGGGCTAAACCCTGTTTGAGTAAAAGATGAAGAGGTCACGTGTTTCCCATCCTTGGGGCAAAGGGAGACACTGCACCTTGGAGGCTTCTTGGGGGTCAGAAAGGAGGGGGTACCACCCCATAATAGGTGATGCCAAGGCCCCCCAGAGGCCTGTGGGCTGGAATCCATCTGTGAAAAAAGTTGTGTACACGTGTTGGGGAGGTCCTAGGGCAGGTCAGGTGTGGAAAAAGAAACCAGATAATTGGCCAAAGGTGAACAAAGACCCGGAAGAACTGCCCTATAGAAATGATTTAACCACCTCTTTACTGCGTTCCTCCTCATTAGGGGGGATGCCCACAGCTTTTCTCTCCTCGTGTGTATCTCTGCCTCGCTTCTGTCTTAACTAAACAAACTGTTTCTCTGTGTGCTCTCCCACTTGTTGTACCACGTCTCTAATAATAAACTTTGTACCTGTTTCTACAGTTTTTGCCTCCTTGAGAAATGCATTTCTCAATGGGGGTAAGAGCCAGGGGAACCTTATTTCTAGCCTCTAGCCCCTGGTGGTCTAGCGGCTAGGATTCCTGGTTTCCATCCAGGCTTACCCAGGTCCAATTCCTGAACAGGGAACTAAGATCTCGCTTCACGCCACCGCTCTCTGCTGCCTCTTCAAGATCAATTTCAGGAACTCATCTCTATGTGGGTGTTCCAAAAAGAAAAATGTGCTTTTTTTGAAAGATTATCAGAGAAGCAGTGACTATATTTAAAAAAATCATTAAGATTAATATAGGTAGGTATTTGAAGGGTTACAGACAAGACTGAGAAGGAAAGAGGCTGTTGAATGGAGAAGAGAGACAGGTTAGTTCAAACTACAGAAAGAGCTTTATAGGACTTCCCTGGTGGTCCAGTGGTTAAGACTTCGCTTTCCAATGCAGGGGGTGCAGGTTTGATCCCTGGTTGGGGAGCTAAGACCCCACATGCCTCGCGGGCAAAAAACCAAAACATAAAGCAGAAGCAATATTGTAACAAATTCAATAAAGACTTAAAAAAAAAAAAAGAAAGAGCTTTACAATCAAATTTAACTGGATCAATGTGTGTATACAGGAGAAACAGAACTCTCTAGAGAAGCTCAAAGCACATACAACCATTATCTTATCCATCTCTCGCTAATGTTCGTAAGTGTGGTGTGACAACTTATCAGGAAACTGACACTGGAAATATTAACTTCCTTTCTCCAGTGAGATAATGGTAGATGAAGTACAGGTACATACGTATTAGTTATTCTCATTTAGCTGATAATGAAATGGAGGCACTCAGAGCATCAAATGATTCACCTAAGTGAACTTTCAATTGAATTCATATCTTTTGTTTTCATGCTATTCTGTGCATACTAAGTAGACGGGTTTACTGGAAGTCCGGACAATCTTCAGTGAGTGATGAAGTCTGAAGAAAGGAGAGCCCCAGTGAGAAGGAAAGAACACAGAAAACTGGAAGGATGACTAAAAGTCTGGAAATCTGAGTTTTTACCCACATAAACTTGAGAATAGGGTGGATACACCTAATTTGTGAGGGCCATGAAGTAACATAGAAGATGCAGAGATAAATGCTGAGTTGAACAGGGAGGTGGCCATTTGTATGTGTGTATGAGAGTATATGTGTCTACCTTTGTTACTTGTAGTGTTGTTTGTATTTGTTGCTGCGATTCAGAGTACAAGTTAATGGACACTAAAAGTTTATGTCTGTGGCTTAACGTGCACATAGAAAATTAAAATTCAGTATTGTTTAGTATCACTTTTCTTTTCAAAAAGACACAGGAGTGCTTCAAAAGACATATCAAATTAAAAAATTATCTTAATCTTTATCAACATTAAAAATTTCAACAGGTAAGTACGTCGGAGTTTCTCTGCAATGAGTTGAAAATAAATTTTAAATTTAGAAGAACAGAGTCCTTAGACAGCAATGGAAGAGTTGCGGCATAAAAGTGAAAAGAACACTTAACTGGGAGTCAGAAAATATAGAATTTATCCCTGTTCTCCCAGTAGCTGCATGTGTGAATTTAACAAAATCTATCCTGGATCCCAAACCCCTCATAACAAATTATAGGGTTAAACTAGATCAGTGTTTCTTAAACTATGTCCTGAGGAACACTTATTTAACAAGATGCTAATGAATATTTTATGGGGTTTTTTTGGTGGTCCTATAATGTAATAAAAATGCTATTTTAAACAAAATTAAAGTATAGGCAGTGTAGATTAGGGTTGGGAAACTATGGCTTGCAAACTAAACCCAGTCAATTCTGTGTTTTTATAAATACAGTTTCATTAGAATTCAGCCAAGTTCATTAATTTACATATTGTTAATGGCTTATTTTGCACTTCAGTAGCAGAGTCCAGAAGTTGTGACAGATCACATGGCCTGCAAAATCTGAATTATTTACTTTCTGATCCTTTACACAAAACGATTGCTGGCTATGCTACAGATCTTCTCAAAACTTTCAGTGTGATAACGTGAATTCCAAAATCATTTGACTATAGAATTCTTTCATTGCCCAACAATTATTAGCAGAAAGAGTGTTCTTTGGAATACTCTAGATTAGATTATTTCCAAGATCCAATTGTTCTCTGATTCTTCAAAACATCCAACTAAACAAATGACCCAATCTATCCCATTCATTCAACAAATATTTATGGAGTATAAGCTATGTGCCAGACAATGTTTTTGTTTATTGGTAAATAAAGTCAACAAATAGACAGGAGACTTGTCCTCATGAAGCTTATGTTCTGATCAGGAGTTATAACCAAGCAAGGTACGTGATAGACGTTGTGGAGAAAAATAAAGTGAGAAGGGGACCAGGACACCGGAGATTGCAATTTTAAAGAGGGTGGTCAAGAAAGGCCTTACTGAGAAAGTGACATTTGGAGAAAGACTTAAAGGAGGTAAGTGATCCCTATGGGGAGAAGCATTTAAGGCAGAGGAAACAGCCAATGAAAAAGTCCTAAGAAACAGCAAGAGGTCAGTGTGGGACACAGTGAAGCAAGGGAGGAAGGGAGGGACATGGAGAGGGAGAGAAGAGAGGGAGAGAGAAGAGAGTGGAGTAAAAAGATCCAATTTTTTTTGCCAGATTATGGGGACCCTTAGAGGCCATTGTAACAATTTAGATTGTTATTCTGCAATAAAAAATAGGGGGTTATTGGAAGATTTTGAAGAGTGACATGATTCGATTTTCATTTTTAAAGGTCACTTTAGTTGTTGTGATCAAAAAAGTGTACTGAATGAGGTTGAGAGAGGAAACAAAGAGACGAGGAGAAGGTTTTGCCATAATCTGGAAGCAAGAATAACAAGGATTTGCACAGAGTGGTAGCAATACAGGTGGACAGAGCTGATCACACATTTTGAAAATACAGCCAATGAAATCTTCTGATGGACTGAAAATGGGGTGTGAAAAAAAGAGAAGAGTCAAGGGTGACTCCCATCTTTTTCTGAAACAACAAAAAGTTAGAAATGATAAAAACTGAAATGGGGAAGATAGTGGGAAGAACAAATTTTTAGGGGCATATCAGGAAGAGAGTTTGAGGTGCTGAGCAGGATATATAAATTTAGGGAAGAGAGATGGGCTGGTGATGCAGGTATGGAGGTGGATAATTAAAGGATGGTATTTAAAGCAATGAGGCCGTTCAACAAGGGAGCGGAGTAAACATCTGTGGACTAAATCCTGGTACCCTCCGCATTTAGAGGTCAGAAAGATAATGTGGAATCAGTAATGGAGGTTGAAATGCAGCAGCCAGGGGGGCAGGAGTAATCACAGAAAAGTAGGGTGATGGCCTGGAAGACCAGCGATGAAAGAGGGAAAAATTTACCATCTCAAACCTATTACTAGATCAAATAGGATGAGGACAGAGAACTGAGCATTGGCTTTAACAGGTAGAAAACCTGACAAAACCAGTTTCGGTGAAGTTATGTGGACCAAAGGCTGACTAGAGCAGCTGACTAGAAAAATGGGTAGAGAAAAATTGAAGACAGTAACCTTCGAATTCCACTTCTGTCTGCTTTTTGGGGAACATTTCCAACTTTCAGGAAGTCCTGCATGATAACATATTTTTCCTGTGTACTGACAATCCCCTTTACTTATCTTTTTATATGTCTATGCAATGCCAAAGATATGGATAACATGTGAAAAATTCCTCAGCCATCTGTATGTTTCCAAACACACATAGTTTGAAACAAAATAAGCAAAATATTTGGATGACTAACAGGATTTTTCATTTGTCTATCTGGATGTCTACATAGTATCAAAGTTGAGATGTCTGTAAAACAGAAATTATTACTAAATAAATTATGTAATCTGGGTTAGCTCTGCTAGTTTCCTGCTATTTATTGCTAACTCTGGGTGGCTACATCGCCCTGGTTAATTTCTCCCAAATTTCTTCATGTTTATCTCCCACACTCTGCAGGAAATTCCTAGAATGCTCATTTGCATGACTGGGTTCTGACTACTATGGCTGCTAAGAATTTGGCATTATTTTTCAATTTACCACAGGACAGTTTAGGCTAGCATATCCTTTCTAATTCAGACACCTGTCTCTACCCTATCCTATTGCAGGTTAATCATAGCCTGACCTCACCCCCAAAGTTTATAGACAGTAGAAAGGCAGCAGAGATGAAAGAGATATCGGGAAAAGGGAGACAAGTGATGGGGGAAGGGTCTAACAGTGCTTTTTGTCACCCACAGCTGAACCTCAGCTGACAGAATAAAACCGTAGCCTCTGATGTCACCGTTCTGTGAATGTTGAGAGGCTGGCCTCATGTTAAGACAGGGTCTCTCTATATAAATGTGAACCTTTCAGAGGAAATCTAGTATTACCACGTGTGGGTAGAAAGGTAATAATTTAGAAATTTACTTTGAAACCTGGGAAACAGTTAACCTGTATCAGAAAGTCCCTATGCTAATCAGAAACACTCAGATCGTCGACTTTTAGTAAGTTGCGCCTGCGCGCGCGCGCGTATGTGTGTCTGTGTGTGTGTGTCTGTGTGTGTGTGTGTGTGTGTGTGCAATCATATGTCTGCGCATGTGTTTGTTTATGTCTTTTGAGATATTTGCCTTACCTCATTTCCTTACTTTATAAATTCAGGTCATTTCCGGAGCCTACTAAGGACTGGGGAGCCAACTAAGGACTGGGGAGCCAGGCTCAGTTTAGGTGGTAGTCTAAGGACAGAGGGCTCTGAAAAGCAGGGACAAGAAACACCCACCATAGCTTATTCTACGAAGTGAAAGCAACATGTTCAAACTCATGGTGGCAGCGAGCCACGCTGTGAGTGTCAACACACGTGGGCTCCAACTGTAGGTAAATAAGCAGTAAGTGAGTGAATATTCAGAGGCAGCGTTCTTTGTTTATGGAGCATTGCCCGTCTATGCGGCACACGGAGTTGATTTTGTCAGTATTGATTTCGTCGCACACTTTCTGGTCTGCAGCAGAGCTCATAAAATAACCACTAACTGAAGAGAATATCCATTTAAGTAGTCTTAATTTTCATTGATTAACAGAGCAAATGTGGTGCAATTCTTTTCTCTGATATAGGCTCAATATTCCAAGAACTGATTTACATGCTGTTCCTCGGTGATTTTATCCATTTGTAACACAAGATACCTGTTAGCATGTGACAGTGACTGCACTCCCACGCTCCCTGGCATCGAACAGTGTGGAAAGTCCAACAGTGTGATAGGCTAAAGACGTTTGCCGAGACCTAGGGCTGATTTCTTCTAGAGCACAATATGTGTTATAAACGTTGTAACTAGTTCTTTCTCAGCAAGAGTCTGATGTGTATCAATTTGTAAATTCATTTCACATGAAGTACAATTATGAATCATATCTTGGTAGTTCCAGTCTTTTCATTCCTTCTAGAAACAAAATCCAATAACTTCATTCAGGGAAGTATTACCACATACTTGTTCTAGAAAGATTATCTTGATTTACTAGAAAGCTGTCTTAAGTTTGAAAAACTGGTTAAATTTTCAACAGCTATATTTTAAAAAGACAAAGTATTAGATATAAGGAATGAGTTGATCCATTCTCTGATCTAACAAAAGCCCGTTTTAGATATTCAACATTGTATCCATAGTCAAGCTTTTCTTTTTCATCTATTTCTGGGAAACCCTCTCATTTGAAGGTTTTCCTTGTCCCAGTGGAGTCCTGTTAACTTTTTTTATATTTCACATTATTTTGAGTTTTAATATTTATTATAATTTTCTTTCTAATGTTATCTTTAACTGCACCAGATTTGCTCCTTTGGTCTATCTTTAAATGAGAGATCAGATAAGTCAAAATACTAAAAATAAAAAATGTTAACTGAAAATATAAATTCAAAGGCCACAAAAATAAATTGCACCCTGTTAACTAAATCTTAGCTCAGCAAAAGTGTGCATCAGAGTGTATGGCATGCATGCAAAGTTTTTATGAATTATAGTTAAATAATTACGTTAAAAGAATTTGATAAGATATCAAGGAAAACCATGATTGATCTGATTTTGAAAGTTAGTACGGTGGATGTGAACAAAATCTTTCTTCAAGGCTTT
Organism: Eubalaena glacialis; assembly: GCF_028564815.1. Classification (NCBI taxonomy): domain Eukaryota; kingdom Metazoa; phylum Chordata; class Mammalia; order Artiodactyla; family Balaenidae; genus Eubalaena; species Eubalaena glacialis. The sequence continues at coordinate 123,817,808 of NC_083720.1, read as the reverse complement.
TTCCTCTGAAGCCGTCAAAGGACCATGGGAGACCTGACGACATTGGCGGACCAGAAGGGGTATGAAGACCAAGCCAGAACTACTCTTTGGACTCTTTTCAAACTTTTTATGCTCAGAACATCAATCTTAAAGAATTAACTGTGATCTTTGGTTGGAATTCTTCAGGTGTTAAAGGGCTTCAGCCAGGCAGGGCAGATTTCTTTTTCTAAAAGCCAGAATACTACCCTTTCCCTTTCAGCTAAGGTTCTGGCTCTGCATCATATGGGAGGTCTGTCCTCTGCTCTCTCTCGGGGTCTCTCGCAGGCTTTGTGGCTAGTTCCAGGGGCCTCATCATTGTACTCCTCTCCAGAACCTCTAGGCAGGGTCAAGGGCATGTGCTTAGCCCCTAGCCACCGTCTGGCAATTTCAATCTGTCTTTATAATTTCGCTCTCTCTTTGGAAACTAAACCAAAGAAAAACAAAGGGAAAAAACCTTCTTACCTGATACTTGCTTTTAGCCTACTTTTTCATTTCTCTGTTTGTATTCACTTTAACTTTCTTAAGGGGTGGCTTTCACTCTGTTTCTCTACTTGTACAACACGAGTTCTCTCCTTGAATGCCTTTGATGTGGTTTCATCCCATGCTTTTGTTAAAACTACTCCATCGAATGTCATCAAATACTCTTAAACACCAAATCCAACAGCTTCTCTTTAATTCTCATGCTTCTTTCTTCATCAACACATTTGTTATTCTTGCTCACCTTCTCCTGGTTGATATTCTTCTTACTTAGCTATAGTGATGTTCGATGATCCTCAGTCTCTAATCATTTCTCCATTTTTTTGTGGGTTCCTTAGTCCTCCTTTCCCTATACCTATGGATAATCTCCCCCTATGATGTATTTTTTCTCATTTCCTATGTGGAATACATGGAAAATTATTTAAACAATTCCTCTAAAATTAATTATCCATAAAATATTAGCTTCTTATCCTATTCTCTTATTTCTAAGAATGGAAAGAATGCATAGAAACTTTTCTTTTTCCCAGTGCAGAAGTGAAATCTGTGGCAATGCATCACCACACAATGAATGTCAAAAATGATCAAGGAGAAACTAACACTTTTTTGAACAACAAAAGCAACAGAAACAAAACCAAATTATTCACAGAAAGGATCAATACTACGGAATAGCAACTAGTATTCTGGAAAGAGATTTAGAGTTAAGGTAGATTATTCCTTGATCACACTGAGTCATTAAAGTGTAAGCTATTAGAAACAGAGACTGTATCTTATTCATCTTTCATCATCCATAGCGATGGGCACAGAGTTTTACACATAATACGATCTCTACCAATGTCTGCTAAATTGAATGGGAGACTTCCAGCAACAAAGGCCAAAAAAAAAAAAAAATGCAGGATGAAATATGACAACAACATTTTACTTACCCTCATCACAAGCCTAAGATTTTTTCTAAAAAATATTTTGTGTGCGATTGTTATGCTACAGTTGATGAAATATTATATGTAAGACAGAGATATCAAATATTGTGGAGATAGTTGATAACAGCTCACAAAAGTCTGCCTGATTTTCCTTCGTAGCTCACATGCTAGACAGCCCACCCTTATAGTACTCACATAGGAGCCAATAAACGGTAGCATTCCAATAGAACCATATGAAAATATCCTTCTCCTTTGTTTTGGAAAAAGGACAAGAGAAGGGCATTATTATCACAAAGAGAAATGAGAGATTGGAGATTATAAATTGACACTTGGTCAATTAAAGGGGAAAGAAAGAAGCATTTCATCCACCAAAGTCAGGAGCCCCGAATTATGTATGAGATGTGATGGTGACTCTAAACCGTAGAGCAGTTTGCACTAGTGATTTACAGCAGTACTTTATTTGATCTTATTTTGCTAACCCAACATTGAAGTGTCTTAATGCTTTAGGTGGGTACGAAAGGGGCCTTGAAAGGTTTCTGAGATCATCAAACCCATCTGGAAGATCAGAGCCAGAAGAGAGAGAAACACTCATACCTGCCCCACGGGAGTTTCGCTGGTTGATCAAAGGGGCCAGTGAATATCACTGGCAGGGCCTGAGGGGAAGTAGCTCCTGATGATTTACTGTGCCTTACAGTCAAGGCAGAGAGAACTACTGTCTGAAAGCTGCATCACTAAGCCAAGAAAATGTGAAGGGAGAAATCCACAACACACAGTACTCAGAGCAAACAGACCTCCCAGTCATCAATAGCTCTGTTTGATACCAATTTCAGACATTATATATTTCTTGCTTCAGAAGAAGTTTCAGCAAAGATTTACAGGAAAGGGATCATCCATTCTTGGGTTCCTCCTCTGTAACAGGTACTTCTCAGCTCTAGATCCCATGAATCCTCCAAGAGAGGGAGAGAGAGAGAGAGGCCATCCCAACCTACCAAGCCTTCCACTAATGACCTTTCTGCAGATACAAGGAATATGGGGTTGGAGGATAGTAATACTTGAATTTGACTGAATATTTCTTCCAAATGAACTTGAAATTTTCAAATACATTAGTCTACAAATCACCAGACTATGTTGAACACACTGAAAGGAAATGAGGTACTGTTGTTTGGCAACTTTAATTTTACTCCCCTCCCCATTACTAACTCCTAAGGAGTGAGTGCCCAGTAAAGCCGACAGAGGTACTAAGATAAAAGGAGTCCATGTGTGTAGACTGCTGAATTGAGACTATCAATTGAATCTACTACATATTTAACAGAATTAGAGAATATTTGGGGAAGAACAAATGTTTTAGACCATAAAAGCTATGTATAAGAAGAATAAACAGAAAGATGATAACTATTTATGAATATATAGGCTAAAATGATTTATTCATTACATCCTGGTATTGCAAAAGTAGGGGACATCCCTAAGTTTTAAAAAAATCTTTTGGGAAGAAAGGAAAATTTTTTATTTAAAACATGTAGAATTTGACTAGCTCATAAATCATAAAAAAACTGGGTGAGTAAATTAATGCACAGGACATCCAAAATGGATGAATAAGTGAAAGTAATATATTTAGAGGGTTAACTTAGCCTTTGAACGCTGCTACAAATTATCCCTTGATTTCACTGTGAAAGAAAAATAGTAGATTCTATGGATTATAAGTATGATCCCACATAGTAGTTTTTCCCTCCTTAACAAATAGCCTAACCCTTATTCCCGCTCTTAATAAAGGTTTTAGGTACTTCCTTGAATGGAGTGCAACCCAGTGATGCTTTAGGTTACAATATTTCTGCATGAGGAAAAACCCTACATATGTTGGTATAATTTCATAGATACGGTTTGGACTTTTGTTATGGAAAATAACCACAGTCACATCATACCTTCATTCTGTGCCAAATCTATGAGAGTGTTGTCTCAAAGATATGTTGACATAACAGGAAACAAAATATCAGGAAGAATTCAGTCTGTTAAGACAACTTATTTCAACTAATGAAATAAAATTGATTTGATGCAAAAGTACATCCTGTTTTCAAGGATGAGATATATTTATATATTTCTAAAACAGCTATATTTAATTAGCAATACTTTATATGAGGTCTCATGTTCTTCCAATTTTTAAAACTTACACTCCCATGAAGAGTTTCAATGACTTGAATGTAGGGATTACTTTGTATTTCATATACCAGAAATACTTCAACAATTACTTATACATATTTCTTTTTAGCTGTATAATTGTTTATGTGTAGTATTGAAATCTTTCATAGACTTTGCCAACAAACTACTTTTTAATATAATGTATGTTTTGAGTAAGGATGACACAGCATTGGTTCTCAAAAATTAGTATGGGGCTTCCCTGGTGGCGCAGTGGTTGAGAATCTGCCTGCCAATGCAGGGGACACGGGTTCGAGCCCTGGTCTGGGAGGATCCCACATGCCGCGGAGCGACTGGGCCCATGAGCCACAATTGCTGAGCCTGCGCGTCTGGAACCTGTGCTCCGCAGCAGGAGAGGCCGCGATAGTGAGAGGTCCGCGCACCGCGATGAAGAGTGGCCCCCACTTGCCGCAACTAGAGAAAGTCCTCGCACAGAAATGAAGACCCAACACAGCCAAAAATAAATAAATAAATAAATTTTAAAAAATAATAATAATCTTAAAAAAAAATTAGTATGGATCAGAAATCACCTGGAAGGCTTACTAAAACAGATTACAGGGCAAGTTCAATAGACCTGCAGAGGGCCCTGAGAATGTGCATTGCTAACAGATTTCCAGGTGACACGGATGCTGCTGGTCCAGGGACCTCACTTTGAAAGGACCCATATAAAGAGAAATCAAGTTGTTTATAAAAACTATGGGAATTACTTCCAAATTACAAGTAACTGTAAGAAAATTATCCACCAACAAGTCACTGGGAGAGCCTTTCCCAGAAGCGTGGAGTGACACTTTGTCTTCAGGAACAGGTGTTATTTTATTTTATTTTTTTTTGCTGTGGCTTGTGGGATCATAGTTCCCCGACCAGGGATCGAAGCCGTGCCCTTGGTAGTGAAAGCTCGGAGTCCTAACCACTGGACCACCAGGGAATTCCCAGGAAAAGGATGGTGGGAAGCCTGGGTGAAGAAAAGAAGATGAACACAAGAACCAGATTCAAATCACCTGTACTCTTTGAACCCTATTAGGTGAAGCCAGAGTGAGTCCTTCACATAATGACATTGAACTGCCTGTTTCCTAAAAGGAAGACCAATAGAAAGATTAAAGAAAAAATTTCTGTTTTCTACAGGGTCTTGGTGCTCTGGCCAGGTGTAAGGCCTGTGCCTCTGAGGTGGGAGAGCCGAGTTCAGGACATTGGTCCACCAAGACCTCCTGACTCCATGTAATTTAAATGGTGAAAGCTCTCCCAGAGATCTCGATCTCAACACTAAGACCCAGCTCCACTCAATGACCAGCAAGCTACAGTGCTGGACACCCTATGCCAAACAACTAGCAAGACAGGAACACAACCCCACCCATTAGCAGAGAGGCTGCCTAAAATCATAATAAGGTCACAGACACCCCAAAACACACCACCGGATGCGATCCTGCCCACCAGAAAGAAAAGAATCAGACTCATCCACCAGAACACAGGCACTGTCCCCTCCACCAGGAAGCCTACACAACACACTGAACCAACCTTACCCACTGGGGGCAGACACCAAAAGTAACTAGAACTACGAACCTGCAGTCTGTGAAAAGGAGACCCCAAACACAGAAAGTTAAGCAAAATGAGAAGACAGAGAAACACACAGCAGATGAAGGAGCAAAGTAAAAACCCACCAGACCAAACAAATGAAGAGGAAATAGGCAGTCTACCTGAAAAAGAATTCAGAGTAATGATAGTAAAGATGATCCAAAATCTTGGAAATAGAATGGAGAAAATACAAGAATCGTTTGACAAGGACCTAGAAGAACTGAACAGCAAACAAACAATGATGAACAACACAATAAATGAAATTAAAAATTCTCTAGAAGGAATCAATAGCAGAATAACTGAGGCAGAAGAACAGATAAGTGACCTGGAAGATAAAATAGTGGAAATAACTACTGCAGAGCAGGATAAAGAAAAAAGAATGAAAAGAATTGAGGACAGTCTCAGAGACCTCTGGGACAACATTAAATGCACCAACATTCAAATTATAGGGGTCCCAGAAGAAGAAGAGAAAAAGAAAGGGACTGAGAAAATATTTGAAGAGATTATAGTTGAAAACTTCCTTAATATGGGAAAGGAAACAGTCAATCAAGTCCAGGAAGCGCAGAGAGTCCCATACAGGATAAATCCAAGGAGAAACACGCCAAGACACATATTAATCAAACTATCAAAAATTAAATGCAAAGAAAAAAGATTAAAAGCAGCAAGGGAAAAACAACAACTAACATACAAGGGAATCCCCATAAGGTTAACAGCTGATCTTTCAGCAGAAATTCTGCAAGCCAGAAGGGAGTGGCAGGACATATTTAAAGTGATGAAAGGGAAAACTCTACAACCAAGATTATTCTGCCCAGCAAGGACCTCATTCAGATTCAACAGAGAAATTAAAATCTTTACAGACAAGCAAAAGTTAAGAGAATTCAGCACCACGAAACCAGCTTTACAACAAATGCTAAAGAAACTTCTCTAGGCAGGAAACAAAAGAGAAGGAAAAGACCTACAATAACAATCCCAAAACAATTAAGAAAATGGTAATAGGAACATACATATTGATAATTATCCTAAATGTAAATGGATTAAATGCTCCAACCAAAAGACATAGACTGGCTGAATGGATACAAAAAAGACATAGACTGGCTGAATGGATACAAAAACAAAACCCGTATATATACTGTCTACAAGAGACCCACTTCAGACCTAGGGACACATACAGACTGAAAGTGAGGCAATGGAAAAAGATATTCCATACAAATGGAAATCAAAAGAAAGCTGGAGTAGCAATTCTCATATCAGACAAAATCGACCTAAAAATAAAGACTATTACAAGAAACAAAGAAGGACACTACATAATGATCAAGGGATCAATCCAAGAAGAAGATATAACAATTGTAAATCTTTATGCACCTAACATAGGAACACCTCAATACGTAACGCAAATGCTAACAGCCATAAAAGGGGAAATTGACAGTAACACAATCATAGTAGGGGACTTTAACACCCCACTTTCACCAATGGAAAGATCATCCAAAATGAAAATAAATAAGGAAACACAAGCTTTAAATGACACATTAAACAAGATGGACTTAATTCATATTTATAGGACGTTCCATCCAAAAACAACAGAATACACTTTCTTCTCAATTGCTCATAGAACATTCTCCAGGATAGATCATATCTTGGGTCACAAATCAAGCCTTGGTAAATTTAAGAAAATTGAAATCATATCAAGTATCTTTTCCAACCACAACGCTATGAGACCAGATATCAATTACAGGAAAAAATTTGTAAAAAATAAAAATACATGGAGGCTAAACAATACACTACTTAATAACCAAGAGATCACTGAAGAAATCAAAGAGGAAATAAAAAAATAACTAGAAACAAATGACAATGAAAACACGATGACCCAAAACCAATGGGATGCAGCAAAAGCAGTTCTAAGAGGGAATTTTATAGCAATACAATCCTACCTCAAGAAACAAGAAACATCTCAAATAAACAACCTAACCTTACACCTAAAGCAATTAGAGAAAGAAGAACAAAAAAACCCCAAAGTTGAGCAGAAGGAAAGAAATCAGAAAGATCAGATCAGGAATAAATGAAAAAGAAATGAAGGAAACAATAGCAAAGATCAATAAAACTAAAAGCTGGTTCTTTGATAAGATAAGCAAAATTGAAAAACCATTAGCCAGACTCATCAAGAAAGAAAGGGAGAAGACTCAAATCAGTAGAATTATAAATGAAACAGGAGAAGTAACAACTGACACTGCAGAAATACAAAGGATCATGAGAGACTACTACAGGCAGCTATATGCCAATGAAATGGAAAACCTGAAAGAAATGGACACATTCTTAGAAAAGCACAACCTTCCGAGACTGAATCAGGAAGAAATAGAAAATATGAACAGACCAATCACAAGCACTCAAATTGAGACTGTGATTAAAAATCTTCCAACAAACAAAAGCCCAGGACCAGATGGTTTCAGAGGCGAATTCTATCAAACATTTAGAGAAGAGCTAACACCTATTCTTCTCAAACTGTTCCAAAAAATAGCAGAGGGAGGAACACTCCCAAACTCATTCTACGAGGCCACCATCACCCTGATACCAAAACCAGACAAAGATGTCACAAAAAAAGAAAACTACAGACCAATATCACTGATGAATATAGATGCAGAAATCCTCAACAAAATACTAGCAAACAGAATACAATAGCACATTAAAAGGATCATACACCATGATCAAGTGGGGTTTATCCCAGAGATGCAAGGATTCTTCAATATACGCAAATCAATCAATGTGATACACCATATTAACAAATTGAAGGAAAAAAACAGTATGATAATCTCAATAGATTCAGAAAAAGCTTTTGACAAAATTCAACACCCATTTATGATAAAAACTCTCCAGAAAGTAGGCATAGAGGGAACTTACCTCAACATAATAAAGGCCATATATGACAAACCCACAGCCAACATTGTTCTCAATGGTGAAAAACTGAAAGCATTTCCACTAAGATCAGGAACAAGACAAGGTTGCCCACTCTCACCACTATTATTCAACATAGTTTTGGAAGTTTTAGCCACAGCAATCAGAGAAGAAAAAGAAATAACAGGAATCCAAATCAGAAAAGAAGCAGTAAAACTGTTACTGTTTGCAGATGACATGATACTATACATAGAGAATCCTAAAGATGCTACCAGAAAACTACTAGAACTAATCAATGAATTTGGTAAAATAGTAGGATACAAAATTAATGCACAGAAATCTCTTTCATTCCTATACACTAATGTTGAAAAATCTGAAAGAGAAATTAAGGAAACACTCCCATTTACCACTGCAACAAAAAGAATAAAATAGCTAGGAATAAACCTACCTAAGGACACAAAAGACCTGTATGCAGAAAACTATAAGACACTGATGAAAGAAATCAAAGATGATACAAAAAGATGGAGAGATATACCATGTTCTTGGGTTGGAAGGATCAACATTGTGAAAATGACTATACTACCCAAAGCAATCTACAGATTCAATGCAATCTCTATCAAACTACCAATGGCATTTTTCACAGAACTAGAACAAAAAATTTCACAATTTGTATGCAAACACAAAAGACCCCGAATAGCCAAAGCAATCTTGAGAAAGAAAAAAGGAGCTGGAGGAATCAGGCTCCCTGACTTCAGACTATACTACAAAGCTACAGTAATCAAGACAGTATGGTACGGGCACAAAAACAGAAATACAGATCAACGGAACAGGATAGAAAGCCCAGAGATAAACCCACACACATATGGTCACCTTATTTTTGATAAAGGAGGCAAGAATATACAGTGGAGAAAAGACAGCCTCTTCAATAAGTGGTCCTGGGAAAACTGGACAGCTACATGTAAAAGAATGAAATTAGAATACTCCCCAACACCATCCACAAAAATAAACTCAAAATGGATTAAAGACCTAAATGTAAGGCCAGACACTATCAAACTCTTAGAGGAAAACATAGGCAGAATACTCTATGACATAAATCACACCAAGATCCTTTTTGAGCCACCTCCTAGAGAAATGGAAATAAAAACAAAAATAAATAAATGGGACCTAATGAAACTTAAAACCTTTTGCACAGCAAAGGAAAGCATAAACAAGACAAAAAGATGACCCTCAGAACGGGAGAAAACATTTGCAAATGAAGCAACTGACAAAGGATTAACCTCCAAAATTTACAAACAGCTCATGTAGCTCAATATCAAAAAAACAACCCAATCCATAAATGGGCAGAAGACCTAAAAAGACACTTCTCCAAAGAAGATATATACATTGCCAACAAACACAAGAAAGGATGCTCAACATCACCAATCATTAGAGAAATGCAAATCAAAACTACAATGAGGTATCACCTCACACCGGTCAGAATGGCCATCATTAAATATCTACAAACAATAAATATTGGTGAGGGTGTGGAGTAAAGGGAACCCTCTTGCACTGTTGGTGGGAATGTAAATTGATACAGCCACTATGGAGAACAGTATGGAGGTTCCTTAAAAAACTAAATATAGAACCACCATATGACCCAGCAATCCCACTACTGGGCATATACCCTTAGAAAACCATATTTCAAAAAGAGTCATGTACCCCAATGTTCACTGCAGCTCTATTTACAATAGCCAGGACATGGAAGCAACCTAAGTGTCCATTGACAGATGAATGGATAAAGAAGATATGGTACATATACACAATGGAATATTACTCAGCCATATAAAGAAATGAAATTGAGTTATTTGCAGTGAGGTGGATGGACCTACAATCTGTCATACAGAGTGAAGTAAGTCAGAAAGAGAAAAACAAATACCATATGCTAACACATATATATGGAATCTAAAAAAAAAACCAAAAAACTGGTTATGAAGAACCTAGGGGCAGGATAGGAATAAAGATGCAGACGTAGAGAATGGACCTGAGGACACAGGGAGGGGGAAGGGTAAGCTGGGACGAAGTGAGAGAGTGGCATGGACATATATACATTACCGAATGTAAAATAGATAGCTAGTGGGAAGCAGCCACAAAGCACAGGGAGATCAGCTCCGTGTTTTGTGATCACCTAGAGGGGTGGGATAGGGAGGGTGGGAGGGAGGGAGACGTAAGAGGGAAGAGATATGGGGATATATGTATATGTATAGCTGATTCACTTTGTTATAAAGCAGAAACTTACACACCATTGTAAAGCAATTATACTCCAATAAAGATGTTGAAAAAAATAATGAAAAAAAATTATCCACAAACGTCCACGTTATAATAAACTTTTCCCAAAATTACTAATGCAAAATAGTTTTGTTTATATTATTAACCTTCCGAGTAATTAACAAATTTAAAATTCATAAGTATGCTGGCTGCCAAAGAATCTCTCTGTACTTAATTTCATTTTGGTTTTAAAAATATTTCATTTGAAATAAAATATAAAAGCGGCAGTAAAATTTTCTAACTATAAAAACACGGACGTGTGCTTATGCCACTGTAATATTTTGAAGCAAGATAACTGTGTTATAAAAAGTCCTAAGTACTCTGCTACCTAAGATATTTCAAACTAAGTATCAGAATACAGATCAGTGAACAAATTGCTAGTGAATAGATGACAGGCAGAGTTTTATTACAGCTTTTGGTAACAAATATTAAGATATTTCCTACTTTATTAAAACCTAGTTTCTTATTGTGAGTATCTAAGTATCTCAACTTATTTCTTTATAGTACTTATGGATGAGCTCCAAATACATTCTTTATTCTCTAATTTTGCACTGCTCAAATATGTGCTTAATTTTGTGGGAAAAAGGATGGCAGAACTGAAGAATGGCACAAAAAAAACCAAAAAACAAAATGTAAAACACAGTTCTATAGGCTTATGCCCCAACATTTTCACATAAATATTGCAATAAGTATATTCAATAATTTGTTCCTTAATTTATATCACTTTTTATTACCTGTAAAATTTATATTCTGACATATATATATATGCATAAATATAAAATGTATAAATATATACACACACACATATATATATATGTGAGAGATATATCTGATGTAGCTTATAAATCAGAAAACTAAATCTTTATTAAAGTCTTTTACATGGTTAAGAATTCTACAAAATTTCTGTTGGACTCAACTGAGATTTCTAATTATAAGTTCCTTATTTTTGACTTTTGGCATTTTCTAGTGGCACTGAAATTAACATCCTAGCATGAACAGCAGGACACACTTGAGTGCAATCAGGGCAGCGAGGCAGGTGTTGGCCAGGCCACCTTGGCAATCAGTCTTCTTGGCGCAGACAATCTCAAAATCACTCTCACATTCCCACACCGTGTTTTATTCTTCCATTGACCTCTATGTCTGACCTCTCCCAAAGAATTATAATCAAGAAATTATTATTGTTGCTTTTCTTTGTAACTTGCATACTTACAATCAGGAGGCATCTTTTCCATAAATACCGTGTAATATTCTTTTAGAAGTTCAAAATTTTCCTGATTAATACTTTCTTGCAAAGAGACATCTCCAAACCTAAACATAGAAAAAAAGAGGATAGTTATGGGTTATAAAATAGCACCCGAAAGTTACTTTTTTTAATCTTTCTTTTTTAAATAGGTGGCAATAGTTTTCTAAGGAAGGAGTCTCTGTTTTCTAAGCAACATTGTGCAAAGGTGATTTCAACTATATTCCAGTCTCCACTGGCCCTGACTCCACCAATCCCTATTGACCCACCAAAATATTCTCACAGTCATCAAATGTGAACCTGAATGAAATATGAAATCTAAAACACCAACTCCGTGCCTCTGCGTAATTGATACTCAATTAATGTTAGTCTCCCTACCTCTGCAGGGCTATATCTCTAAAGACCTAAAAACTCTTCCTTCTCTCTTTTTATCCCTCCTATATTCCTCTTCACCAATGACAGCTTGAGGAGAGGTCCAGAAGACCAGGACTGAACATTGGGCTGCATACAGTCTTAAACACACTGTCAACTGCTGTAGGCACATGTAGAGTACTCCAATCTCCCAGGGACTGGTTCACTTCTGTGGACCTTTCTTTCTGCCCACACCATGAAGGATGCCAGCCTCTGTACTGGTGCTCTTCTGCCACCTTCTTCAGGCAAAACTTTCTACCTGTATATCACTGACCTTGTGTTTTCTTTAAGCCTTTCCCAGGTTTAAACTTAAAACCCCCTGTCTCTCTATAAAAGGATGCCATGCAAATGGCTTCCAATATGTATCCTCATCCAAATGGCTTCCAATATGTATCCTCATCCAAATATCTCAATTCAAATCTGTATTTCTAGATGTCAATGGATAAGTTCAAAGTGAATTAACCCACACCACTTCAAATGCAACCTAATCAAAAACTGAAACCACCTCCTCCTTTTGTTTAGAAATAGGCGTGTTTCTAATATTCTGCCATTAATTCAGGTTCAAAATCTAGGCACCCTTTTGGATTTCCTCGGTTTTCCACACTCCATCCACTATTCACTGATATATTCACATCTCTGGTATCCCTTCCTTCTTTTTCTTTACCACTGTCATTTTAGGTATTTAGTTATATTCCGTCTCAACTGGATATAAAGCCTCCCAAATATGAGAAGCGCTATGCCTCCAGGCTCATTCCCTTCCAATCTATCCCTTACATCATGGTCAGATCATTCATTCATTCAACAAATATTTATTTAACACCAGCCATGTGCCAGATGCTGCATGGGCAATGAATGAAATGTTGGAGAAGTTAGTCTACCACCTGTTTCATCATATCCGCTCACTAAACTTCACTGCATCTCCTCTCCGTGTAAGAACAAAGTCCAGTCTCTTTAGTTTAGCATCTAACGTCTCCACAAAGGTCTCCAAAACCCTTTGTTTGTGGGAATGGAATTACACCCTTCTACTTTACCAGCAGGATTTTGATGCCTTTGGGACTTTTCACGTGCTATTCCTCCTCTGACTAGGAAGCCTTACCTTCCTTATCAGCTTGATTAATTCCTATTTGTCCTTCAAAGCCCTGTGGAAGGTGCATGTATACTATGAAACCTTCCTGATGAAATGTTCTCCCATCTGTGAATCACTTTCTTTCCTCCATGAATCCTGTCCCTTCTACATCTTTGCTTATTGTATGAGTCGAACTGTAGTGTATCATTTGTTGAACTGTCTTCCTTACTGGATGGTAGGTCCTTTCAGGATGGGGATCATGTCAGTTCTTCTTGTTACACTGCCTGTTCCCTGTGTCCCACAGCTTGGCAGAGTAATGCCTGGTGCAGACTCAATGTTCAATAAATTTATTGAGTTAAACTTGGAGGACAGGAATATGAACCCAGGAAAATCTGCAGGAGAGTTAGCCTGAACTCTGAAATACACTCTTCCACCTTTTTCAGACATTATAAACAACTGGTATTTAAAAAATGTTATCCTTGCTGGAGTAATACTAGTGTTACAGACTAAATGTTTGTGTCCCCCCAAAGATCATATGTTGAAGCCCTAACCCCCAGTGTGGCTGTGTTTGAAGATGGAACCTCTGAAGAAGTCAGTAAGATTATGAGGGTGGGGCCCTGAACCAGTAGGATTAGTGTCCTTGTGAAAAGAGACATCAAAGAGCTGGTTCTCTCTCTCTACACACACAAAGAAGAGGTCATGTGAGCACACAGCAAGAAAGCTGAAGACAATTCTCACCAGAAACCAAATTGGCCAGAACCTTGGACTTCTCAGTCTCTAAAACTGTGAGAAATAAATATCTGTTGTTTAAGCCACACAACCTGTGGTAGTTTGTTATGGTAGCCCAAGCAGACTAATTAGTACTTATTTATTTAAAAATGGATATACATTATATACGTTTTGGCTATGGGTACATATATAGTAACATATTATACCTGGATTACATAGCATACCTAACATGTGAATGTTGATGGAAAAAGCTCAAAATTCAGAATCAGAAAAATAAAGCTCAGAGAACAGAGACAAAGTGATTTGCTCAAAGTAGTAGTTGGTTGATATCTGAGGGCCAGCCTTCCTTCTTCCCTTTGTGTTTCTCTCTATTTTGCAGTTGTGTCTCCTTTTCAAATCCTATGTGTCTTAAACAGCATCCAGGTATGAAAAAACACATTTTTATAGGCAAGACAGATGAGAGAGAAGGGAAGGGGCATTTAAAAAAAATAAAGTGACTAACATCTAAAATAGTAACAATGACATGTAAATTAACCTAATCTAGAGGGCTTGAAAATACAATGCTAACTATTTCTTGAAAAGTCTGTAAATGGAGAGTCTCACATCTCGCTCAAGACTGCACTCACAGGTCTTAACTTAGTAATTTAAACTCCAAACACTCTGTACTCTAGTGTACCAAACAAGAGACAATTAATTTAGAGTGCTGTTTTCCCCTCCAACTGTTCATAAATATCATTTACCTCCCAAATTGTATAATTTATGTTCATAAATATCATTCTCCTCAACCTGTGAACTTGCTGTGAGACAACACATATAAAGACGACTGGAATATAATCTGATCTTACATAATTATTTGCAAAAGTGCTTAATTATTGAAGAATCAACGTTTTGTACAATAGTGAAAAAAATTATATTCTGATTTAAGCATACTATAACACAAGAGACTAATAGCTTCCACACAGTTTGAGATTAAACATGCAATACAAAGCTGGCATGGAATTTTGTAACTGGCAAGTGAGAATTATGAAAATCTATGTTGTCCAGAAAATCTTTTGGATGAAAGGGAGAGACGGAGAAATCGTTGAAAATAGTAGCTAAAAACAGGCACCTTCACCATCATTGAAATTCAAGACGGCTATAAATGTAGTGGTAGTTTTAGTTTAGTAAAAAACATTAATAAAGGATTAAAACATACTTATCAAGTCATGGCAAAGAATATGCCAGCTACCTATGGGGGAAGGAAACATTTAGAGAGTGAATTATTGACAAGGAAACATTTTAAAATACTCTTCAAAAGTTTTGCTTTGGGGGAACTTTTCCAGCTAGGCTTTACAGCAAGACACTAACTTCTTTCTCTGAGAAGTTTTAGAGAATCTTTTAAAAATGTGTTCTCTGAATCTTAACTCTTATCCATGTTTTCAATAATCTCTACATGGGAATCATGTAAGATGCAAAAGTAATTCCTTTGTCTGCTCAAAGCATTTTTGACAGTTGCTTATGCGATCACATACAATCATCTGTCATTTAACTGAGCAAATTATTATGAAAAGATGTGTTTTCATCCTCCAATAACAATTATTTTAGTAAATAAATTTTAAAAATTATTTAAATAAATAAATTTTTAAAATTAAAAAAAGTTTTTTAAATAAATTAAAAAAATTATTTTAGTAAATAAAACAAAAGGAAAAAATAGCGTGTTTTATTAGGTCCAGAAAATTTGGACACAATTAGCAGAGTTTACAATGTTGAAGTACATATAAGCACAAAAAATTCTAAAAGTTGATACACACATGTAGGTAATTGGAAACATGAAGAAAGTTAATCCATGTGAATATTTTGGTATTGACACCAATATTTTCCTTGTTATTTTGCCATATTTAAATTTGATGTGGGCCAGGAATCCTTAAATATGAATAATTCTGCTTGCCATATCAAATAACTTTGTACTGATGAAAAGGAAAATGTTACCCATGAATCTAATTTCTATGTGCAGGAACACGTGGAATTATTCAGCATATCCATAACAATTAAACAAAAAAATCAAGTACCGACCTTATATCTGAAGCTTACCTCTCAGCAAGAGTTTGCTGTTCATTGATTCCAACATTAAAAAGTACTGGATACACATGAAGCAATTGTCCTTCTTTAATCTGTAGAGGCAGGGACTCAAACATTCTCCCTGGAAGCTTCACCTCCACCACATAATGTTCACTGGAGAAAGAGGAGGGCAAAGAGAAGCAGCATTGCTTTATTTCATTCAATTTTATGTTACTTTAGATTCATAGGAAAGAAACAATAAAACAGTTGGAATATAGCAGTGATTTAGGTTTTTGGCTTCTATCTGCTTATTTTCTTTTATTAATTCATTTGATAATCATTTCATTCACTTCACTATTAAATTACTTGGCATAAAGAGTCATTTACATTTACCTCCATTACTCTGAGTTTTTTTTTTAGGAAAGGAAGAATATTTAGTGCATCTTCGTATAAAAGGGCCATGTGCATAAGAGCTTCAATATTTGTTTTCTCGATTTAATTATTTAAAAACCCAGTCTCAAGAATAAGAAAAGCAATTTAATGATGGATTTTTTAATATAGTGAAACTAATGAACCAAATCATTTATACATTTTTTAGCATGGCTTAATTGTTATTATTGATGAACCTCTGTTTGTGATGACCTGATGGAAATGTAATGGTTTCATTATTTAAGATGTAACCTTTCGGCTTTCCTGTTCATTTTGCAACATTAACATATCACCAGAGCATTTTTTCTTTGGAAATTTCCATTAAAAATTACCCCTAATGTTTAGTGTTGAAAATTTAAATTAGGATTCAGAAAATAGGGTCAATAAGAACAGCTGCTTGTAGATTCTGAAACTTGATGCCTTCTGATCCAGTGTGAATTGATTAAAGAAATGTCAAGTTTCACCTGGAATTTAGGAAAATCCATGTGTTTCCTGAACTATATAGAGTGCTGGTGTTGTAAAATGTGTATAGGGTAACGAAGAACAGGACAATTAGTCTCTGTGAAAATCTTTTCAGTTTCTCTAGTATAATAATACTGATACGTACTCTGGATACTTGACAGGGAGACTTGTTTCTTACCTCAGCTTTGAACTAGAGAATCTGGAAATACCATCAATCCAGCAAGCAGGGATGTTAGCACTACCCTCAGAGGATGGACACGTTATTTTTCTTTTTTAAATTGCTCTCAGTGCCCTTTACAATAGCCTGGCTAACAGAAGGCTGATGTTTGTTTATTTCAAAATTTTCAGGAATATGAGAAGATTCAATGAGCCAAGCCTGCATTTAAAGATTTCTCTGAAGGTAAAGCATTATACACATTCTTTATGATAACTTTTTTTTTTAATTGAAGTATAGCTGATATACAATGTTGTGCTTCAGGTGTACAGCAAAGTGATTATTCTTTTTCAGATTTTTTCCATTATAGGTTATTACAAGATACTGAATAGTTCCCTGTGCTATACAGTAGGTCAATGTTATTTATTTTTTATATAGTAGTGTGTATCTGTTAATTCCATACTCCCAATTTACCCCCCACCCCTTTCCCGTTTGGTAATCGTAAGTTTGTTTTCTATGTCTGTGAGTCTATTTCTGTTTTGTAAATAAGTTCATTTGTATCATTTTTTTTTGATTCCACACATAAGAGATATCATGTGATATTTGTCTTTGTCTGACTTACTTCACTTAGTATGATCATTTCTAGGTCCATCCATGTTGCTGCAAATAGCATTATTTTATTCTTTTTTATGGCTAATATTCCATTGTATATATGTACCACATCTTCCTTATTCATTCATCTGTCAATGGGCATTTAGGTTGCTTCCATGTCTTGGTTGTTGCAAATAGTGCTGCTATGAACATTGGGGTGCAGGTATCTTTTTGAATTAGAGGTTTCATTTTTTTCCAGAGATATGCTCAGGAGTGGGCTTGCTGGATCATATGATAACTCTACTTTTAGTTTTTTAAGGAATCTCCATACTGTTCTCCCTAGTGGCTGCACCAATTTATACTCCCGCCAACAGTGTAGGAGGGTTCCCTTTTCTCCACACCCTCTCTAGCATTTATTATTTGTAGACTTTTTGATGATGGCCATTCTGACTGGTTGTGAGGTGATACCTCATTGCAGTTTTGATCTACATCTCTCTAATAGTTAGCAGTGCTGAGCATCTTTTCATGTACGTGTTGGCCATCTGTATGTCTTCTCTGGAGAAATGTCTATTTAGGTCTACTGCCCATTTTTTGATTGTTTTGTTTTTTGATATTGAGCTGTACGAACTGTTTGTATATTTTGGAAATTAATCCCTTCTCAGTTGCATCATTTGCAAATATTTTCTCCCATTCTGTTTGTTGTCTTTTTGTTTTGTTTATGGTTTCCTTTGCTCTGCAAAAGCCTTTAAGTTTAATTAGGTCCCATTTGTTTATTTTTGCTTTTGTTTTCATTACTCTAGGGGACGGATCCAAAAAAAATATTGCAATTTATGTCAAGAGTGTTCTGCCCTATGTTTTCCTCTAGGAGTTTTATAGTATCCAGTCTTACATTTAGGTCTTTAATCCATTTTGAGTTTATTTTTGTAAACTCAATGAATGTTCTAATTTCATTCTGTTACATGCAGCTGCCCAATTTTCCCAGCACCACTTATTAAACAGACTATCTTTTCTCCATTCTATATTCTTGCCTCCTTTGTAGTAGTTTTAATGACCATAAGTGTGTAGGTTTATTTCTGGACTTTCTATATGATAACATTTTGTCATCTCTATTAAAATATAATTGACATAGACTCATCGTTTTAAGTGTATAATTCAGAGTTTTAGCAAATTTATAGAGTTGCGCAATCATGACCATAATCCAGTTTCAGGACATTTCCATCATCTTAAAAAAATCCCTCGTGCCTGTTTGATTCAAACCCCAACCCCACGGCCAGCCCCAGGAAGCCACTGATCTATTTCTGTCTCTACAGGTTTTACTTTTCTACATATTTAATATAAGTGAAATCATACAATATGCAGTCTTTTGTGTCTAGCTTTTTCATTTAGCGTGACTTTGAAGTCACATATGTTGCAGCATGCATTAGTAGCATGGTGAATAGTGTTCTATTGTATAGATATACCACATTTTGTCTATGCATTCAAGTTGATGAACACTCATTACTTTACGATTTTGGCTATTCTGAATAATGCTGCTAGTTTTGTGTGGACATATGGTTTTTGTGTGGACATATGGTTTTGTTTCCTCTTGGGTATGTACTGAAGAGTCATATAGCAATTTTAAGTTTAACTTTTTAGGCAACTGCCCAACTGTTTCCAAAGTGGCAGCACCACAAGTAATGAAGGAGGAGTCCACATTTTCCATATCTTTGCCAACACTTGTTACTGTCTGACTTTTTGATTATGATGATTCTACTGTGAGTGAAGTGGTGTCTAATTCCGGTTTTAATTTGCAGTCTCCTAATGACTAATTATTTGAGTGTGTTTTCATGTGCATATAAGCCATTCATATATCTTATTTGGCAAAATATCTATTCAAATTCTCTGCTCATTTTTAAATTAGATTTTTTTCTTTCATTATTGAGTTGTAAGATTTCTTTTTATACTCTGAATACAAGTCTTTTATCAGATATATGATTTGCATATATTTTCTCCCAATCTGTGGCTTGTCTATTCATTACTTAATGGTATTTTTGATGCTTAAAAGTTTATAATTTTTATTAAATCCTATTTATCAAATCATTTATTTTATGAATCTAGATTTTTGAGTCATATCTAAGAGCTCTTTACCTAAATTAACTTACAAAAATTTTCTCCTAGAAGTTTCATAGTTTTAGCTCTTATATTTAGACCTATGATCCATTGTGAGTTAATTTTTGTGTATGATCTCAATTGATGTTCTAAATTCTTTCTTCACATAGATAATCTATTATCAAAGCAACATTTTTTGAAGAGACTCTCCATTTTCCATTGAATTGCTTTGGCACCTTTGTTGAAAAGCCATTGGACTTAAAGATAATAATTTATATCTGGACTTTAAATTTTGTTCCATTGATCTACATATATATGTATGTGTATATATATATATCTAAAAGATGTATATATATCTTTTAGATATATATCTTAAAGATAATAGTTAAACTATTATCTTAAAGATAATAGTTTATATCTGGACTTTAAATTTTGTTCCATTGA
Source organism: Eubalaena glacialis (assembly GCF_028564815.1). Classification (NCBI taxonomy): domain Eukaryota; kingdom Metazoa; phylum Chordata; class Mammalia; order Artiodactyla; family Balaenidae; genus Eubalaena; species Eubalaena glacialis. The sequence goes on along the minus strand of NC_083720.1, from coordinate 123,797,796 downwards.
TCTACATATATATGTATGTATATATATATATCTACTTATATATAAGTAGATATATATACATATATATATATATATATATATATATACTTATGCCAGTACTATACAGCCTTGATTATTGTAGTTTTATATTAACTTTTTAAATCAATAAGTAAAATTCTCCAACTTTGTTCTTCTTTCATAGAATTGTTTTTTGGTATTCTGGATCCTTTGCAGTTTCATATAAATTTTAGGTTTAGCTTGCCAATTTCTGCCAAGCTTTAGACGGTGATTGCATTGAATCTATAGATCAATTCATGGAGAATTGCCATCTAAACAATATTGAGCATTCTAATCTGTGAACATGTACTGTCTTTCCATTTACTGGATCTTATTAATTTCTCTAAGCTTATTTTATGTGTTCTGTGTACAACTGTTAGAAAGCTTTGCTAAATTTACTCTGATGTAGTTATTACTTTTGATGCTATTGTGAATGGAATTGTTATCTAATCACCACTATTTCTAATAAGTTTTCAGGAGTATGCTTTTTTCTCTTCTCTGGTGCAAATCAAGTCAACACCCTCTGGTAGGAGACTGTTGGTTTTCATGGCCTGCTTCGCCCTAGTGAAACTGTGCTGACAGAGCTGGGGGTGATGGGAGCAACTCCTGGCAAAAACACCACACACTCCAACTGACTTATCCAATATTCACTAGTTTTTCACGAATAATTACTTCTAAATTTGTGTGTGTGCAAATTAAGTCCTTAGTCGTAAGCTGGTTGTTTTAGAAAATTCTATCCAATGGTAATGTTGCTTTCTGGAAAGAGGATTTTCGAAGCTACTCACTTTGCCACTCCAGAAGTCTCACTCCCAACTGTATGACAGCTTTTGAATTTAGATACAGCCTAAAGAACTCCCTCAGAAAAAGCATCTGTACTCTGCCTATATCAAATGGCCTGGTAAGCTTCCCATATAAATTGTGATAAAAGTATCAGTTTTCCACTTTTTATAATAATCTTCACAGTAATACAAAGTGGTACTATTTTCTAGGTGTGTGTATGAGCAATTTTATTCCTCTTTCTTCCAATGAATGGCAAATTAAGCTTTAGTCTGCAGATGAAATATTTAGTTTCACGAGGATGTGTTTTTTCTTTATGTATAAGAAACAGTTACCTTTCATTCAACCGTGTATTTCTGGGCATCCTTCACACAAAATTTTAAGTAATTATATGTTTACTATAGATAAGAAAACAAGTTTAGTGTGAACTTTTATACTTAAGTTTCTTCTCCATCTCTCTCTAGCATGAAAAGGGCTCTCTCTTTAGTAAATTCATGTTTTTTTCACTGTGATCTGAGACTGTTTCAAATTTCAAATATCCTCATGCAGCACTTAAAAGTGTTAATGCCAGAATGGTTAAAATTTGGAGGACTTCTGATTAAAATAATTTGCCCTTAGGATGTAATTCTTTTATTAGAGGTCTATTCTACATACCATCATTTTTCTTAATTATTTCTAATATTTTGCCCATTATACACTGACCCTCAAAACTATTTATTTAAAACCATTCTCAGAAATCTCAGTCTGGCAGTGAATTGTCAAAAATAATTAAGAAAAATGGTGGTATGTGCCCCTGACATAGGAATACACCTTTTCTAAAATGTTGCTGCTTTTAATACCAAGAATTTAATACCAAGTCATCTCAAGAATTATGACACTATTAACCAAATGATTCCAGCAAAAGTAAAAACATCCAGAGCTTTAGATTAGATAGTAATACAGAGAAAAATGTTTTTCTCATGCCTGCTATTATTTTGAATTTCTCATATTTCATAGGGGAGCCTTACCCTACTTACCTCACTATAGTACAATTTACATTCATGAGACTTTTATGAGTTTTTCAAGATCTTCCCCTGTCATGTCACCTACATTTATTTTTCACCAAAAAGGAAAAGAGAACAAAAGAAACATTTCCAAACCAAACCTTAATTCTCCTTGGCTCCTTTGTCAGGGGTTAATTAAAAATATCTAACAAAGCTTGGTCTTAGGAAATGAACACCACTTACCGCCTTCCTGTTATAACTGGCAAGACATCATTGGATGTGGCTTCAGTTATTTTAAAAGCAACTTTCTTCAAATCTGAAATACCAACGGCCATGTCCTCCAGCATTCCAATTTCCTCACCTAAACAAGGGCAAAGGAGCCTAGTTACAAACATACTATTTGAAGAAAGTCACTTTGTACTCCACCTCCCTGCTGGAGTTTGTTCTAACAGTTTATTGAATGAGTTTCTGAAGGCAGTGAATCCATTCTCAATATGTTTTCCTGAGTCTGAAGGTTTTCATCCGTGAAACAAGAACCATTTAAATAGACTCCAGCTGTCCACATACCCTTTGAGTGAAGGAAAGAGGAATGCCTTTGCTGGAAGGTTAGAGAGAAGTTTTAAATCTTTTATGGCACAAAGTATCGTGCAGATCTCTTTCCCTTGGCAGGACTGACATTTGATTTCTAGAAATAATAGAGATGGCTGAATTGAAGGTCACTGACCCAAGCTCATGCTAGTTTTATATCTTAATACACTGACAAATAAAGCCTAAGAAGGAGGTAACTAAATAAGATTCTAGATCAGTCCTGCACAACAGAAATATAACGCGAGCCACATATACAATTTTAAATTTCCTGGTAATCATCTTTTTAGAGTAAAATTTTAAAAGGTGAAATTAACTTTAATAATCTGTTTTCCTTTAGCCTGATAGTTCCAAAATAACATTTCAGCTGTAAGTCAATATACTATGATTAACTATTCATTAATTATTAATATAAAACTCTTTTTTCACTAATCTTTGAAACCTGGTGTGCACGTTGAGGACTTATTGATTTGGACTAGATACATTTCAAGTGCTCACCTGCCACACCAACCTATGTATTGAACAGGGCAGCTCTAGACATTACAGAGTTGGGACTTTAAAAATCCAGTCATTGAAACTAGGTTGGCAAAAGCCTTTATTTAAAAAGCCAGATGGCTGCTCAGGACTCCACTGTGAAATAATCTATAATTCCATTTTCAAAACATAATGAGAGTAAAAGCACAGTGGCAAGGAAAATGAATACAAAGAACTAAAAATTACATTCTTTCTCTAATGCTTGATGCAAGAAAGGTTTACTACTCATTTTTATCTTTAACTGAAGAATCTATGGATCACATATCTTTATGAATAGGAATATTATGTTAACATGGACTAAAGCAATACTTACTATATGTACTTAGCAGTCCTTCATATTGTACTATCAATCCCACCGTGTGAAGCTGCTCAAGGAAGCCAGGGTCATACAAACTTGTGTGCAGTTTGATGATAAAACCACAGACCAATCCAGCAAGCTAAAAAAAAAAAAAAAAAAATCATTGAAGAAATTACTGGGGTCAGTAAACTTTAATTTAAAAATATATAAGTCTTTGAGACATCACAGACATAATTAGAAATTTTCAAGTATATGTAACAAAATTATAACTATTTATACATCCATTTTGAAATCCGTTGACTGCATTTACTCTAGTATGGCTTGGGGAAGGCAGCATTGTGAAATGGGAAAGACCATGGACTCAGAATCTGCAAATCCTGTCCCTCCCATTTCTAAGCAGTAAAACCATAAAAAGTTATTTAACACTTCCAAATCTTTCTGTTCTTATTTTTTTGCACACGGAAAATAGAGATAATAGTTCTCATTTTGCAGAGTCGTTGAAAGGACACAATGGAGAAATGTGTATAATGCCTGACACTTAGCTCCGTTTGCTACTGGGTCATGCACGAAATAGGGGGGACAAGAGATATTTTGGGTAAAACATTCCCTTTGTGTGGAAGGTTTAGAAGGAGAGGCTTCTGTCTCTTTCCTTCCACGTGTCTGTCTATAAAACTCAATCATGGTGGTGGAGGCAAGAGGGGAAAAGGAGCACAGCCATTGTGATGGAGGTCAACCTTGGTGTCACGGGCTAGGGTTGGGCGTAGACAAAGGAGGTGGTCCTGTCAAACCTCCCATTCAAGACTATGGCCTGGTGAACTTATTTTATAAACACCAAAAAAGAGATCATTATGAAGTCCTGTCCTGGGATTCATGAGGGAGCTGTATAAATAAGGGGTTGCAAACAGATCCCTTTTGCCAGTCCTGGCTGCCATCCGCACTGTGCACGGTGTGGAGAGCCCTGGACATAACATGAGGACAGGACGGGGGACCCTTTCCTTCACAGACTCTCTGTCCTGTGAAACAGCACGGACATTTCAGAGACTTGGCCACCTCTTTGCTGAAATAAATACTTCAGGTCTCAGACACTGTTTCCATTCGGCTTGTATTCATTATGAGTAAGAAAAACTGGGTACTAAACTTTAAGAAAAGAATCCCTTTAAAAAGAAAACTGCCAAAGGACCTATGGTATATCACAGGAAACTCTGCTCAAAATTATGTAACAACTTCAATGGGAAAAGAATTTGCAAAAGAATAGATATACGTGTATGTATAACTGAATCACTTTGCTGTACACCTGAAACTATCACAACATTGTTAATCAACTATATGCCAATATAAAATAAAAAGATTAGAAAAAAAAGAAAATTGTCAAAAAAAAAGACATCTATCTTCACCAAGGATACTATTTGACAACCCATCACTGTGCTGGGCTCACAAGATCAAGAGGCACCTACTGCTTGGCTGAAGACGACGTCTCTTCTTAGCGTCAGCATCAAACATTGGGGAAGGCTGTAGGCAAGCTCCTGAAGGAGCACGAACGTCAGGGACTGCTTGGCTCGATTCACCACTTCTCCCATGCAGTCCTTCAGGGTAAGGATGAGGGGATACAACTGTTCATACCAGTCCTCTGCGGGGTGGATGGGGCATAAGAACAGCGGGATAGATGAAGGAAGGTCTTGGAGGATAGAACCAATTTATTTATTTTTTCAGTGAAGTTCTACACATTATTAAGGAGTCACAAAGATTAGATTTAAAGATGTCCGATTCCAATCTCTCCTCTGAACTCCAGGTGTCTATTACCAGCCACCCACTTGGGTGTATCTAACTCATCTATAGTAGAAAACTTCTCTTCTCTACTCATCTCTAATTTGTGCATTGCCTGTATCTTAGTGGATGGTGCCACCAAACTCTTCCTATGCTGGAAACAATTTCCTGGACTTCTTCTACAGTCTCCACATTTACTGGGTCATTAATTCAGTTCTCCCACCATAGTAAGCCATCAAACACTCATCTTCCCCCTTGCCCTCTCCCATCATCATTTATCCATCTCCTTCGGACCACTTTCTATTCCGCTCCATAACTGACCCCTCTTCCTCCAGTCATATTCTACTCGAATACTTTCTCAACAGAGTCGCTAGAGGGGGCTTTCTAATCAGTGTGAATCCCATCACTCACTCTTTCACTTCCTTAACTTAAACTATTTTAAACACACCAAAACATTCAGAACAAAGTCCCAAAGCATGACAGATCCTGCATTATCTGACCTCTGCCTACGTGTTCAGTCTCATCTCTCACAACTTTTTCACTTCCAGCCTTGAGTCCCAGGTGAGCTGAACAACACGTTTTTCCCCAAACCTGTTCTCTCTTATCTCAGTGTCTTTGCAAATCCTATCTCCAATCCTGGAGCACCTTCCCCCTACATATCTTCCTGACAAACACTTTATCTTCTCTGCAGACTCAATTCAGGGTTTCTCTCTTCCAGGAAGTCTTCTTGATTTTCCCCTTAATCTCCTCCTCCCCCCATCCCTGTTTACTAAAAGTTTGCATCTAGCTCCTTGCTCTTACTGTTCTAGAACGATCCATGCTGTTCTGCAAGAAAGGGAGCTCACTGAGGGCGAGAAATTTCTGCTTTAATCACTGAATCTCCAGAAGCTAGCATAGCAGATATTCAGTTTTTAATTGAATGAGTAAAGTTATAATAAATATAACAAAAGTCTTTTAAGATATAGACATGTAAGAGAAAATCAAGTTTTTGACAATATTTGGAATTCGAATAGCTTTCCTTCAAATCAGGATACAAAATTGAAACCATCTGTGCTTTTTGTATGTCTAGAAATTTAACATGTTTCAATTATATAACTATGACTTTGGCATGTGAAATAGAAACAAGTTATATTCTATTTCAGTTTATTTGGAAATCAAACCCCTGACAAATGTCAAACATTATATATTCCAGACCGTGTGCTATTCCATTAATATATAAATAAATTAACAGTAGTGGGAAAAATACAAATATGATTTAAAATAAACAAGCGAATGCTGAAAAATTAATTATGAATCAAGATCTGAAGTGGTATGACCTTCTCAGTTTACAGAAGTGAGTGATGTGAAAGGTCAATAATCAGTTAAAACCTTGAAAGAGTTATAGGTAGTGATGAAAAGAATCGTAATCACTATTGTACCATATCTATTGTCACTTACTTATTTTATGTTGTGGTGAAATAGATTAGATGAAATAAACCCAAATGGGTGAAAGGATAATTAATGGCCCCAACTCAATAAAAAGATGTGCTCCTGTTAATACTCCATGTAAATGCTTATGTGATGCTATAATGCAAAATACATTAGGAATATTAGGAGTTATTATTTTAAAATATTGTAGAATTAAGTGTTATGATAGGAATAAAAAAAAAAACACTAGAGAAAGGGGAATTCAATGAAGGCCTATTAAATCTGTAATCATTTAATAAAGGAATCACTGTGGGCAGCCTAGGATGAGATATGAACAGTGGTTCAAGTGAAACAGGCATTCGGTGACTATTGATTTTTATGTCATTAGTAGCTGTAAAAAGGGCAAATGGAGGTACATTAGACTTATTTTCAGAATAAAAGACACATCAGTAGACACCAAGAAGGAATATTGGATATTCCTTTTGTTATCATATTTACATTCTTTTATCTCCCATTCTCTCCTACTCTCTTATTTAATTATTGTTCTCAATATGAATGTGCACACACATACACAAAACAAATATCTCAATAAATTGACCCAGATGTAGATCTTAAAATAACAGACTGAAAACCTATTTTGTTTTGTGCTGAGGTCTGCAGAGATGAATTTCTACTGAAGAATTCTCCAACATAAAATAAAGCCTGTGTGCAGTAGGTGGCGCTGTTTTATCAGGCTGAAGTAGAACTACTTGGTCACTTACTCCATTCAGGTAACTGATTTATACTCTTTTATATATTTGCATAGTTCCCAAACAGCAGGTACACGTTGTCTGGGCACTTTACATCCTACTCTCCTGTGTCAAGTGGTCAATAACCTGGCCAAAAGTGTAATAGGCTCTTTCTATTAGAAAATGGAAAATTAACTTAATTTTTTTCCCTTGGAAGATACTAAGTGACAGCTCCAATTAAATATAGCTGATGGTTTTCTTGAAGATCTTTAAAACAGGAATCGTCACAGATTTCTTCATTAGCATCAGGATAATTTCTTTACTCACTTCTAAACCTATCTTCACACTTATTTAACCATTTGACTCAATCAGAAATTACAATGACATTAAAAAAGAGACAGAGAGATCACCTGATTTCTAGTCCTTCTAGAATAAAACTGAGGACCTGAAAAAATAAATAAATACACTGAAATTCTAAATCTAGGAGTGTTGTTAGGTATTTGTCTGACACTAGCAATATTCCAGTGTCTCTGTTTATTATAATTATATATACTTTTTTATGGCTAAAAGTTAAGGAAAATGACAATATAAGAAAACATTAATGATGAATGAGAAAATTACAAGTTGGTGAGCAAGGTAGAATGGCTTAAAGATAGTAAAAAGCTTCCTATAAAGAAGCATACTTGAGAAAGCTAAAAATACATTTTTTTTTTCTAGAATAAAAGCAATTGAAGTTCAGCAGATAAAGGAAAACCTCACTGGCAAATGCAAATTGTGATGGCTTCAGGTTTTGTTCCCTGTTAATATTCACCCAGTGTAAATCTCAGGTTCTGAAATAAACACAATGGGGTGTGACAGGCCAAAGAAAGGCCAAAGTAGTCAGTTCATAAACAGCTTTTTTGCTCCAATGAGCATTCCAAATCACTCTCACAAAGGCAAAAGAAATGCTTCAGTTTTCTCTTTAAAAATATTTTTGGGAACAACAAAAAAAGCGGTAGCCCCTGACAGTCTTGAGACCACTGTCATATCCCTCTCAGCTTCCTGTCTCTCCATACTTACAATTTACATGGGGTTTATTTTGTCCTGATGGGAAAACCATTTTCCGGGAGGGGATAAAGATGGTGTTCGTTCTGTATTTTCTAGTCCAAGGAAGAAATCTTGAAATGCACACATCCACTCTTCTGAGTTTAGTTTCCTCACGTTCCAGCTGAGATTTTACACACACACACACACACACACCCACACACTCCTGATATACCCAAGGACTCAGGGTAGTTAAGGGCTCACCACAATATAGTCACCGCACCTACACCTCTCACAGAAGCTAACTGGCCTAGCAGGCACTTAAGTGCCCACATCGCTGATTCTATCCCCTGGGCTCCTTTTAGTGACAGAGGAAAATATGAAGAGAATGTTTTAGTGTCTCTATAAAAACTTGCTGAAACTCCTTAACCCTGAGACCAAGAAGCAGAGTCTTTCCTCAGGAAAGCATAAAATGCGTGTGGCTTTGCTGAGCTTTTCCTGAGCTTTGTGAAGTGTGTTGGAAGGCATCCAAGCAGAGCCTGTCTTCCAGCCCTTTAATCGCTTCTCTATCGTATTCAAGTGAATTCACTGAAGGATTCAAAGAACGACTGCCAGGCGCCCCCCTCACCTCCTCCACACACCATCTATTTCCTGTACAGGGTGTTCACGTCCTCTGAGCTCAATGGCTCTTAGGTTGCTCAGGAAAAAAATAAAAGAGCCAAATACCAACCAACGGTAGCAGAGCATAATGCTTTCTTTCCAATTTCTGAGCCATTTTCTTCTCAGGTGCTTGGTCTCCTTCTCTCTTTTAAGATAATGAACTTCACGGAAGCTTGTAGACATTGTTATTTTTGTTATCACCACTTTTTAGACATGGGGGTGGGGGGAAGAAAAGCTCACAGCTTGCATGCCCGTTCAACTTTATGCAAGGAGATAAGAGAAGAAATGAGCCTGGCTCTTAGGATTTGCCTAAGTTAAGAAGATGATGAACTGTGGAGCCAAGCAATTAGAATGGCCTTTAAGGAGGGTGATAAAATTTCCAAGGTTCTGAGAGGAACAGAGACCCATCCCACAGCTGACAGGGTTTTTATAGGATGCCCAAACCTCAGGTAGCACAGAACTGGCAGTGAGTTCAAGGTTGGGGGCTGGGAGTGGGTATATCATATCCCTGCTCATAGAGTCCTTGTTGGTTTTGAAGAGCCTATGTCCTCCATCAACCCAGAGATGGCTACCTATGTGCCCCTCTGTCTTTTGGGTACAATTTTACAATGTGAACATCAGCGCTCGGAGGGGTCAACTAATAATAAGTCTTCCTCTCCAGATACCTTCTAGCAGGACTCCTTTGTATACTACACATGGCCAACTTTGGTCATAGACTCTAGACACCCGGCCATCAGAGGCCTCCAAATATCAGCCATATCCCTGAGATAGAGGACACAGAAATGAGGCTAATCCAGACAACAGACGAGTAATCAGGGAAAGAAAAGCACCTGCTGAGGCTGGGCTGCCTAGAATGACTTCCTTGGCCACTCAGAATGACCTCCTCCAAGTCTTCCTAACTCCTTGCCCATCTTTACAATCTGGTCCAGGAATTAAAAAAAAACAAACAAAAAAACCCTGTATTTATCTTTCTTTAATAAATGCTAACCTGTCTTTCTTATATCAATTTCCTCTCTTTTTTCATTGTCATCATGAGAAATACATTCATCCTTCAGTATCCCTGGAGGATTGGTTCCAGGAACTCTTGCGAATACCAAAAACCAAGGATGCTCAAGTCCCTTCTATAAAATGGCATAGTACCATCATCCCTCCGTATCCGCGGGTTCCACATCTGGGGATTCAACCAACTGTGGATGAGGAACCTGCAGATACAGAGGGCCGACTGTATCCTTATTCGTTAGACAAATAGAACCTCTTCAGTGTGAGGTCCTATGGTTGATACTAATATTAAAACTCATGGCCCCTACCATCAAGGAGCTTAAAATACAGAACCCATAAACTAACTGGAGGAGGTCGGAAGTGGGACCGGAGGGGAGCGGGGAAGGGACTGAGCTGACTTTAAGGACTTGGAAAAGGCAGGAATAAAGGGGAAGCAAGTGTGGAGCCTGAAGCCATAGGAAAAACCAATGGAGAACCAGGTGGGCAGTCACCATGGTAGGCATAGGGAATGGAATAAGTAGGGGTGGGGAGAGAAAAAGGAAGGTGTAGAGTATGGGTGAGCAGAGAGCCAAAAGCTAAGAAGCAAGGCCAAATCTAGAAATAATGGGCATCAGGTAGGGCAAGGTTAATGATAAGCCTGGGAGGAAGATCACATATAAATGTGGTACCTTCCTTTGCATCGAGTAGGAGCAGTCTTAAAGGCTCCAAGGGTATTCACACAAAGGACAAACGTGTATCTTCAAATGTTATCATCGTAGGGTCCAGTGAACTATGATCCAAGGTAAGTGACTGATCTTGGCACCTTCCAGTTGTATGAGAAATGAGTGGACCACTCAACTAGACAGACTGCTAGGAGAAGAACAAAGGCAACTCTTCTCATGTCAAGGGAACCTTATTTGTTTAAGTCCTGCCAGTCTGAGAACAATGTCATAAAACTTTCCAGTCTTGCTCTTAGAAAAACAGCAAAGGAAATGCACCAACTGATATCCTGCTTAAACTTCTCATTTCATAGCACAAAGTTGAAAGCCTTAAGTAAATTCTGCTAAGACAGTTTCCAGGAACTAAATCCATTAATCAAACAAGTTCTGCATTGGTTGTAGCACAAAAGTTTTGAATCAGAGTTTACGCTGGACCAGGAAGAGTCACATATTCACATTCCTTGAGCTGCTTTTGCCTTTTGGCCTAAAAAAATCTGTAACCTCAGGACTCTGACCTACAAACGCACTGAGCTTTTAAGAATAAGTGCGTAGGTCATAGGTCATTGAGCGACCTAAAATCACCAATACCTCTACCTCAGACAGCTCTTGCCATTTAAATTTTGTCCAGTATCTAAGATTGAGAAAAGAGGGGTGGTGGATATTGAGTTGATGAAAGCCTGATTAGAGCACAGGCACCCAGAGGGGAAAGGGAGATACATATCTACCCTGCAGCGAACTAGGTGAGTGTAGTAGTTCAAGGCCAGTAAAGTTCAAGGCCAGTGGAATACAGTGCACCCTTTGAAAAATTATTTCTACAAATCCAACAAAGCCTCATGTAAACAGATTCAACTTATAAGTGCTGAGTAAGTAGGCAAGTAACCAAACATAACATCAACAGTACCATTTCTCACTCTATTCCATAATTATATGCCCCACAGTTCCCACATGGGAGATATGAATCTTTTTTCTTTGCCTATCCCAGTTTCTCTGTGGGAGTGAGTATCATCAGATTTATAAGAACGCTAAATAATATTTCAATTGTAATTATGAATACTTGGCAATTCTTAATTTCTGCATAAGGTACAATTCCACAGTAAACTTTTAAGAGATACTGATGGGATTGATTTTCATGGAGTTATCTCATAAAACTGCTAATCTGTGTCTGATAAAACTTAACATTTTGCTCAAAGGGTGATAGCAAAAAATTATCTGTACAGAGTTAAGATTAGAGATGCTTTTTCCTGGAAAGAACAGAAGCAGTGCAGCATCGTGGTTGAGGGGACAGGCTCTCAACTCAGACCACCAGGGCTGGAATCCAGGCGCTGCCACTAGACTTGGCATGAAAGTGCACAGGTAACTTCAACTCTCTACTTCTTCATCCATTAAATGTGTGGAATTACTCCTATGAGTGTTGCAAGAGTGAAATAATAAAGGCAGTATCTTAAAAACAAGTTTTAGCACATATTAAGCCACCCCAAATTGTTAGCTGCTATCTTTAAAAAGATGGAAACAAATATAAAGTCATTTCGACATGTGACCCAATCTCTGTCCACTCACCAGCACTTATTTCTTTTTTTTTTTTTAAAGATTTATTGATTGATTGATTGATTGATTGATTGCTATGTTGGGTCTTCGTTTCTGTGCTAGGGCTTTCTCTAGTTGCGGCAAGCGGGGGCCACTCTTCATCGCGGTGCGCGGGCCTCTCACTATCGTGACCTCTCTTGTTGCGGAGCACAGGCTCCAGACGCACAGGCTCAGTAGTTGTGGCTCACGGGCCTAATTGCTCCACGGCATGTGGGATCCTCCCAGACCAGGGCACGAACCCATGTCCTCTGCATTGGCAGGCAGATTCTCAACCACTACGCCACCAGGGAAGCCCCAGCACTTATTTCTTATGCTCTTCCTTCTCTCCTATTTCTGCGGATGACTATTTGTTCTACGGCTAAGATCAGCTCCTCTATCCATACAGCAGGTCTCACCCCCTCTCACTACTGAAGAGTATCACTCAAGCAATTCTCTCCCCTGCCTCTGACATCATCAGTATTTCCTTTGTTACTGGATCATTCCCATTAGCACACACACGGTTATCTCCCCATCTTTAAAAAATAACCCTCTCTTGACCCTACTTCGCGCTATAGCTTCCACCCTATTTCTTCTGCTTCCTTTCACAGTGAAAGTCCTCAAAGAGTTGTCCATACATGCTGTCTCCAGTTCCTTTTCTTCCTTTCCCTCTGAATCCTCTTCACTGGGGCTTTAATCCCTATCTGTTCTAGTAAAGCTACTCTCATCAATGTCACCAGTGGCTTCCACGTTGCTAAACCAGTCACTTCTCAGTCGTCATTTCACTTGACCTACCAGCAGCATTGGGCATGTTGATCACTCCTTCATGGAACACTTTCTAACCCTGGATTTCAGGATATCATGCTTGGTGGTCACTCCTAAACCAGTGGCCACTCCTTATCCAACTCTGATGCTGGCTCCTCACTTGTTAACATTGAGCTGTCCCCATTTGTAATCTGTAGGTCATTTCCCTCTTCTCTGAACACTCAATTCTTTGCTGACATTATTCAGTTTCATGGCTTTAAGTACCATCTATATGGTGGCAATTCCCAAATTTAGATCATTTATCTAAACATCTTTCCTGAATTTCAGATTTTTATATCTAACTGCATACTTGATATTTCCATGTAAACTTAACATGTTCAAAGTGAACATGTGTCTGTTCCTGACCACAAAACTTGTTCTATCCAGAGCCCTCCCCAACCAGACCACGGCCACCCATCTTTCCAGTTGCACAGGCCAAAAACTGTCCAATGATTCTTGACTCCTCCCTTTTTTCTCAATCTCCCATCCAAACCATCAGAAAACTCTGTTGGCACCACCTTCAAGGTAAGTACAGAGCCCAGCTACCTTTCATCATCTCCACTGTGCTTTCTTATTAGTCCAAGCCACCATCATGTCTCACCTAGAGAATTATGCTCTAGGATTGGATTCTAACTATTGGATTCTAACTGGTCTATACCTGGTTCTACTCTTTCCATCTACAGTCTAATCTCAACATAACAGCCTGGATGTTAAAATCTAAGTCAAATCAGATTAATCCTCTGCTCAAAACCCTCCAATTACCTCTCGATTTTCTCAGAGTAATAGCCAAAGTCAATACAAAGACCCTGCATAATCCTTCCCCCCACAAGTTACCTCTAAATTGATCTTCTACTCTCTCCTCTTCACTTTCTCTGTTCAAACCAAACCAGCTTCTTTGCTGTTTCCTGATCATGGAAGGCATTCTTATGCCCCAAGGTTTTTGCATTAGTTGTTTTCAATGCCTCAAATATCCTTACCCCAGGTATCCACATGGCTCACTTCCTTACCTCCTTGTGTCTTTATTCAAACATCAACTTCTCAGTGAAGATTGCACTGACTACTAAACTTCAACAATATTCCAAAACCTTTTTACTTCGCTCTATATTTTTCCACAGCATTTGCCACTGTTAACGTATTAGGTAATGCCCTTATTTCTTATGTTACTTTTTTATGTCAAGAGACGTAAAAAGAATACAAATTCAGGATGTCAGGTGTTTTGTATGTTTTGTTCATTATTGTATCCCAGTGTCTAGAATAGTGCCTGTAGAGTAGATGCTCAACTAAAATATGTTGAATGACTGAAAGGAAAGAAAAAAAATCACTTTAAAAATAATGTGACATCTTTATTATCGTAAAACTTCAGAACTGGAAGAGACCTTAAAAATTTGCAGATGATCTGTATTTTACCAACAAAGAAAGTGAGGTCCAGAGAATTTAATCAATGTGCCAAAGGTCATGCAGCCAAATTAGTAAACTGTGGACTTGCCAAGTATCTTGGCTCTGGGTCAAGGGTTGTTTTGTTACATCATAATTCACGGCACAATTTTTAAGGGGAACAACATTAATTTTCTGATAAGACTAAATGTTCAACAATGTCATAGTGTACAATTATTATTGGAATTCTAAGTTTATAATAAAAATCTCTGTGTCATCTTATTTTTTACCAAGTTTTAATTTTAACTTGTAAGTGTATTTTAAAAGTTGTCTCACCTGCTGACCTATGAGTTTAAAAAAGCCTCATTCATTGATGTTTCTTTCCCAATGGAATTCTAAACATTCATGTGTAGAAATTCATGGACTCCAGGAATATTAAGGAATGTTAAGTGCAAGTTCCGAGGATATAATGATTTTGAAGCATGTACGCATAAATATGCACGTACACTGAAGACAGTCAATAATACCAAGAAAACCTAAGCATTTCTTGTCTGGTAGCAGTTATAGATCAAGGTGACTACACGTTGGACCCTACTTGCCAAGAATCATGTTAGGCTCTGGAGATTCAAGAGCAAATCAAAAATACTTGGCATATTTTCTCACAGAGCCAAGATTAGTAGGGGAAATAACATTTAAAACAGCATTACCAATAAATCAGAGATACAGAGGCTGCAAACTAGTGGCCTATGAACAGCTTCATTTGGCCCTCAAATGTATTTTATTTGGCCTTCCTCACATTGTAATAATTTTTAAAAATCTATTATCAACCTTTTAAAAATTGGGATATTTTATATAAAACTTCAGAGTCACTTGAAAAATCAGAAGATATGGTAACTTTAGGTCCAGATTCCCCCATGGGAATGATTGGCTAGAGCTGTAGTGGTGGCCCTCTTTGTAGGGACATTTACTTCCTAGTTTACTCCAGTGTCCATCAATTTCACCTGACTCATTCATGTTACCCTGCACGATGACTGTGGGCCTTTGTACTTACACCCCTTGCAGAAAGCATGATTCCATCATGTGCAAAATCCAATGAAAAATAAAATTGTGAGACTTTTGTTCAAAAAGCAGTAAACAAGCTTTTTTTCTTTCTTCCTCAGTGGTATCTCTCTCGGCCTGTCATGGTGATTTCTTTTTTTTTTTTTTTTAATTAATTAATTTATTTATTTATGGCTGTGTTGGGTCTTCGTTTCTGTGTGAGGGCTTTCTCTAGTTGTGGCAAGCGGGGGCCACTCTTCATCGCGGTGCGCGGGCCTCTCACTATCGCGGCCTCTCTTGTTACGGAGCACAGGCTCCAGACGCGCAGGCTCAGTAGTTGTGGCTCACTGGCCTAGTTGCTCCGCGGCATGTGGGATCTTCCCAGACCAGGGCTCGAACCCGTATCCTCTGCATTGGCAGGCAGACTCTCAACCACTGCGCCACCAGGGAAGCCCTGTCATGGTGATTTCTATTTACTCTTTCATGTCATAGTCCTTTGGGCATGGGGATGCTTGTGCGCAGAGCTTCAAAGGCAGCCAGACTGACCCTGACTCTCCAGCACTCACGCCCAGGTCCCTTAGCAGGTGAGGGTAGGAATGGGAGATGGTCACTGGACTGGACAAGGATGGGGAAGCTAGGCAGGCACTGGAGAACCAGGGAGACAGAACTGGCGATGAATCAAGTCTCCAAGTCCCAGGCATAGCCTTCTTTGCCCATTATTTATTTACAACACAAATCTAACACTATTAAAAAAGGCAAGATGGTGACCATAGAGCATTAAACCCAGAGCAAAGGGTCCTGCTGACTGAGGAATTCTGTGCACTTGCAAGTGGTCCCCCGCTTGTAATGCCAACTCTGGTCTGAAAGATCAGAAAAGGTGCCCCAGAAGATGTGAAGACTGAGCCTGTGGACAGTAGAGATGGGCAAACCTTTGAAAGTCTGGCATTGAAAAGCACAAGGTGAGCTCTCCAAAGAGTCCAGTGTGGCTGGACCAGGAAGGATGAGGTAGGGGGACATGAAGAAGATGGCAAAGCACTTGAAGAGGCAAGTGGGAGTCTGGGAATTTAGGGCCTTGTAAGATAAGGAGAAAACGTAACCAACAAGTGAAGCATTAGCTATGACTACCTGGGAAATCATTCATCAAGATATCAAGAGCAAACATAAAGGCAAGTAAACACACATGCAAAACTGCTCTTAAAATTTAAGCATTCCTTGTCCAACAGTTTTTCTGCAGACCCAGTTGTTTTTGACAAATTCAATCAGGGATCACTCTGCCTGGATGTGAATCCTCGCTCAGACGCCTACCAGCTCTGTGACCTTAGAAGCATTGCTTAACTTCCTCACCCATAAAATGGGGATAAAAACAGAACCTCCCCTATAGGCTTGCTATGAGAAGGAAGGGAGGCAGGGATGGAAAGCTTAGCAAAGTGCATGTCACAGAAATGCGAGTGCAGTCAGTTTTAACTATTAAGGTGACTATTTCCTCTCTTTTCCCTCGTTTGGTCTCCAAGTTGCATTTGATTTTCATCCCTTGGTGCTTCCTACTCCTCAGCTGAGGGCAATCTCCACACCCCAAGGCTCTGTATTAGGGATTGTGCTCATTTTTTCCTATTCTTTCTCTTTTCATTTTATCCAGTTTCATCTATCTATCTGCTGAAGACTCCCAAATGGATACTTCCTCTTCTACTTTCTTTATCTTGTAGATGCTGTCTTTGGAAAAATCTCTGTGTATCTCCTTTCAAATACAAGTTGCTCACCCACCAGACTGCATAGAATAGATGCTCAAATAATATCTATCAATTGAATGAAAGAATCTTTGTCTTCCAACTAACATGTATTTGGTATGTCTCTTCCAGAAGGCTTAATGCCATGAACTGTTTTAGATATATTTAGATATAATTGTGTCAACTGATTAATTGTTCTATTCATTAATTATTTCAGGTGTATTAGGAAGATAGATACTCTGGCCAACCAAAGATAAAGATAGGAAAAAATATTTGCTAAAAAATGTGATTTGCTAAAACCTTGGATTTGTCCCTATTTGGAGTATGGGGGGGGAATTTTTCAGACGACTGATCTTTGGCATTCACTAGTCATGGATAACTGGTGATAAATTACTGATAAATTCTTGGTAGTTACCAGACAATTGTGTTAACTGGAGGCAGGCAGCGATAAAGTAAAAGATGTGGGGGAAAAATAAATTCTCAGATCCCAAGGCATGTGCCTTCAAGTTAGAAGAAAATTATGAATTGGGGAAGAACGTGAGAATCAAGGAACATGAAACTAACCAGTGGTACGTGAACTAATTCTGTGATCTCCAGGGATGTTTATCTCCTTTGTATGAGGAAGCAGTGATGACTTGAAGCCAGCATGGGCTCATTTGGGAAAATTATGGTACAGGAACTTCATCTCATTTTTGATAGGGCTTACAGCTGGGTAGATTAGAAAAACGTATTCAATGACATAGGGTATTTGGCCTTTCACAGGGCACTTCATGACACTTGCGTGAAAGAGAAATACAGGCCATGCAATAACACAAATGGGTCAATACATAGCCAGATCAACACTCATCCCCAAAGAGTAGTGATTAACAAGTGTGTTCCAATGCATACAATTCTTTTTAGTAATATGCCTCAAGGATATATATTTATCTCTGTTTTCCCATCATTTTTATCTATTACTTCTGCAAATGGACAGGAAATGTTTCCAAGATGTGAATAAAATAAACCTGAGTAAGGCAGTAGATACGATGGATGAAAGAAACAGGTATTTATTAGCATGTACTCAAAAGTGTACTATATTACTGTTGTGGGTTTAGACATCAATCTCTTCAGGAGAGTTGAGATAGACTGTGTCTTAATCTCCTTGTGCTCCTAATATTTCACAATGTCTAGCACAGAGTGGTGCTTAAATATTACTTGAATTTTGAGAAGCCTGAAGGATAGGTCCAATTTAGCACGGTTTATGGATTTCAATGAAGTTAATAGTAAGATACGACTGTCAAAATAGCAAATGTAAACTTAGATATCAATAAGATAATAGTATCTAAAAGTAGACAAGTGGTCCTCCTGTGTTACTCTGCACTTGATGCTAAACCTTTGAAAAATGACCAAAACAGTGGCAATTCAAAAAATAACATGATGGTTGCTTTCAGATATGTGAGGCTATAATGTGCAAAAAGGAAAGTAAATTTGTTCCGTTTGTTGCAAATGATTAGATCTGGGCTAGCGGGTAAAATTAAGGAAAACATATTTAGATCAACATCTGGAGTATGCCATTTTAGGACATAAAAAAAGGTTTTCTATCAGTAGAGATGTGTATCACAGGCTAGGGGAAAATTGGCAGATACTACAGATAAGCATCTTAACATAATTTAGGAGGTTTAATTACATAATCCTTAAGGGCACATCAAAATCTAAGATTCTAAATTCACTGGTTTTATCGTTGAGTCCTCAATTTATTATGAAATTGAAAGCATGTGGTACTACACATACAGAAGATGCTTATAAGTATGATTAAGTGTACAAAAAAATAAAAGGACAATCTTGTTTATTAAGAAAATATATGAATATATATAAGCCATGGGAGTTTGGAACAGTTTGGAACAGTTAATCTATTATTTGTGCTCAGATCAGTAGAGAAAGTTTTACTTCTCTCAGCACTATTTGTAGTAAGTCCGAAATTTATGAAGTAAGATATACTGCCAAATCCTGGATCTAAAACAAACAAAAAACCCTTCAAAACTACAGGTTTAAAGCATTATTAAATTGATACAGTGTAAAAAGAAAAATCTGCAACTTGAAAAGAGAAATATCTGCAGGTTATAGAGGAACATAAAAAAGTGAATAAATGTAGCAACAATTCAGAAGACCATCTGTTTAACCAACAAAGAAACACCAATTATGGTTATAATGTAAAAATAAAATGATGGTAAAGAAAGAAAAAGTGACTGTCTAAAGGTTAATTATGAGATTTCAAAATGTATACCAGGGCTTCCCTGGTGGCGCAGTGGTTGAGAATCCACTGCCAATGCAGGGGACACGGGTTCTAGCCCTGGTCTGGGAAGATCCCACATGCCGTGGAGCAACTAAGCCCGTGCACCACAGTTACTGAACCTGCGCTCTAGAGCCTGCGAGCCACAACTACTGAGCCTGTGTGCAGCAACTACCGAAGCCCACAAGCCTAGAGCCCATGCCCCGCAACAAGAGAAGCCACTACAATGAGAAGGCCGCGCACCGCAACGAAGAGT
This sequence comes from Eubalaena glacialis, assembly GCF_028564815.1. Lineage (NCBI taxonomy): Eukaryota > Metazoa > Chordata > Mammalia > Artiodactyla > Balaenidae > Eubalaena > Eubalaena glacialis. The sequence continues at coordinate 123,778,279 of NC_083720.1, read as the reverse complement.
AGCCCCCGCTCGCCTCAACTAGAGAAAGCCCGCGCGCAGCAGCAGAGACCCAATGCAGCAAAAAATAAATAAATTAATTAATTAATTAAATTAAAAAAAAATGTATCCCAATATAAAACACAATAGTTAAAAGCGCATGAACAAAATTTGACTAAATCCATTGATTAATTGATCAGAAATTGATCAAAATTAGTGTATTGACTAAAATTGATTAAAAATATCTGCAGAACTTAATTATAAGGAAAAACTAATCAAATGTGAGGAAAATAATCACTAATAAATGATGTGACAACAAATCTCTATCAGTATTTAGCACCTTATATAGAACAATGAACTCTAGATGACTCAAATCACTCACTGAGTCAATTTATTAATTAACTATAAAAGGAAAAGAATGTAATGATTTTCCACCCCAGCTATGGGCTGGGGATAAATTTGGTGCTATTGAAGAAATGGATTTAATTACCAAAATAATTTTTTGAAATATAGTATTAAGTTATATAATGTCAAGTCACAAATAATCAGAAATTACAATATGATTTTTTCACCCCAAATGGCATGAAATCAGTGAAAATATTTAAGGCTGGGAAGTTAAAAGAGTGTTTACAGGTACTGCTGGTAAGAGTACCTATTGTTACAACGAACCATCAAAATGTCCCTACCCACCCAAATGCTGGTTTCTAAACGCTATTCTCCAATAAAAGAAACCAGGGTTCCCTGGAAAATAGCTGAACCTAGAGTTGGGGCAAATACAGATCAGACTAGAGTAAGTCCTTCATGATACCAGAGAATAAGGGAGTGAATAAAAAAGTAAGAAAGTAAGTAAGAAAGTATGTAGCCTGTAGCAGGAGAAGCTGTCAAAAGGCCACTGAGAGCTCCCAAGAGCTAACTCTAGAACAACTGGAGTCCAAAATAAATAATAACACTATTGGTTTATAAACCAAAGAATAAAATTATTCACAAGTCCACACTGATATAAACAAGTAATTGTATAAATAACTACATTGGAGAGAAGGGGTAACTCTTCCTTACAAGATAATTCCACCTGTAGCAATCTAACTTAGGGGACAATTTCTGAGATGTAGTTAAAGATTTACATATTCAAAGATACTTACATGTTAATTGCAGCATTATTATAATAATTAAATATCTAAAATAATGGTTTCTCTTCTGATGAATTAGTTTATAGTCATTATAATCTCATTATTTCCAGAGAATATTTATCAGGAAATACTCATAATATAATGACATGCAGGATATCAAGAAGTACATCTGTATTTATATTGTGCACTCCAGTTTGGTTACTCTGTGTGTGTGTGTGTGTGTGTGTGTGTAAACACAAGATATGTTCAAATGTCTGATGGAAATAAAATAAAAATCGTATGCAATCCTATGTTTTCCTTCTCAAATTTTAAAAATTAATATTTCTAATAAAATTTTAAAATACAGGTAAATTGAGGCACATATCATTAGTGAATGTATATCTCAAATATCTTTGTCTGAAATAGTTTGGGGGGAGTAGTATAGGTAAATACGTGACTTTAGGTTGTTTGCTTTATATTGGTTCACAAAGCCACTATGTATTAATTTCTTTACTGCATTGTTTTATGGGTAGAAACTGAAAGTGATTTTTCCCTAACTTAAGAGGAAGATTAAAATAAGAATAATAAGCATTATTATTTTTATTATTTAATAAAAAGTTTTTATTAAATAACTGACTGCGCTAATCAATCCCACTCCAAATATGCAGTAACATCCATAATATATTTTAAGTATACTTGAGCACACACTCATTTGTAAGACGTCTATTTATCTTTGTTAAACATCCTCTTTTATGTACCACTATCCTTGCCAAAACATGCGTACTATACACAATCGTCTAACACATAAAATGTTAACAAAAGATTTAACTTAGAATTATTTGATAATACTATATTGAATAATTTTCAGACCAAAGTATAGATTTTATTTTGCACATTTAAAGAGTGTCTTGTGTCCTAAAAATGTTTCTAACACAAAAAAGAATGGATGAAATAAACATGGATAATAAAATAGAAATAATAAAATCAGTTACAGGGCACTGTGTTGTAATTTGACTCTAACCATCTACAAAGCTGATCAAGTTGTGAATTCTACTTTGAGAGCAAATTCCACCTGGTTTTAGACTATATCCAAACAATGCTTTACATTCAAATGAAGGTGACTCATCTAACTTTACAGATGATTCATCTATCAAATATTTTTACTTTTTAACTGGAAACTTTGATCGCACAGATACAATCTTCTGATAAAATATAAGATATGAATAAATGCATAATTTCAAATACTTTGGAACTCCATTCTCATCAATGAGAAGTTTTGGGAAACATGAAAACAAAAAGATGTGGCAAAATTCAGTATCCCTTAATCTCTTAATCTTACTTGCTAAAAATTATTATGCCTTGAACACCCATCAATGGACAAAACAAGTCACTAATATGGATTCTTCTTCTTTACCTCATTTTCCAGAGCAAAGCACAGTGTCTGGCTCATCACTGATGGTCAATAAATATTCAGTTAAAGAAAATTGAAGTATACTAGTTCCTTTTGACATAAGTTATGACAGGCTTTCATTTTGATTCATGTAAAGTTATGGACCTGGACTAGTTTCATTAATAAAACTGATATTATTTTTAAAACATTATAGAAAATCAGAAAAAAACCTGATATTATTTTTAAAAAATCCCCATATACAGTTAGATCAAGTAGAACATAAAGAACACCAGGGTAAACTTTCCACCTATGTAAACGTACTCTAGAGGATTAGGACCGTCTACAGTAAGCGAACTTTAGAAAGCCATTGTTTACAAAAGTGATTTGGAAATGGTTCTACTGTTAATCAGGTGACGAAAGATTGATGTTTCCCGTAATTAAACTCCTGATGAAAATGTGAGTAATGAAAAAGCAGGAAAACAAGTTGAGAAAACAAATTTAATTTGATACGCATCCATATTTTATTATGACTCATTTTCCTTAAGGAAAAGGAAAAGCAGATTTTGGAAGAAGAGGGTAGGGCAACACTTTTTTCTTTCCAAACACTTAAGCATCTAGCTGGGACCACTCTAAGAGCAGTTCTTACTATCATAGAGAAATGCAGGTATCTGTCTTAGTTTTTGTTGTCAAAATTAATTAAATTAACGAAAAATTTTAACAAAAGAAGCCATTTATAGGGATGCAACTGTAGTGAAAATTTTAATTATCGTGTTTGCTAATCAATAAGCCATAAATTTGAAAGTATCCCTCTCTCTCTCTCTCTCTGTGTGTGTGTGTGCGTGTGTGTGTGTGTGTGTGTTTATCTACAGAGACATAGACACCCACACGTGTATGCATATGTATGCATCTGTGTGTGTGTGTACATATACATATATCCATGAAAGTCTAGACCCTGTGAAAATATGTCTTTGGAATAACACACAAATACATTCTTCTTACACAGAATTAAAACTTCTTATATGTTTTTGATATAATTCACAAAATCACTCCTCAGAATAAGGCAAGGAACATTTTTATCATACTGACTTCTTTTCAGGAACCATTTTGAGATACTGTGTCCTGAGATTCTTCAAAGTTTCTAAGCGTTTTCAGATGCTTGTTTTTCTTCCTAATACAATTTTGGAGGAATGTGTAAAAGTAGATTAAACTATGTCAGACTCTTTAAAAGAACACACTGTTCTCCTTTCAAGAGGGCTTTTATGTAGCAAAAACAAAACAAAAATGAGCATTGCAAGCAGTTCCGAAAACACAACTGAGATGCAATTTGATAAACAGCTTTCCATCACCCCAGCCAGAGCAGTGGAAAAGCACGCTACCAGCACTTTCATCTAAGGCACTGTTGACTCCTCTTTTCCGATCTCATTGTATCTTGGCTTCCTCATTTTGGTTACTCGTCAATGACTGGAAAAAAAATGATTCCTTACCCTGTGGATGAGTTATGACGGAGTCCCCTAGAGAATGGCCCTTTTCTCCATCTTTGCCGCTGCCATCGTCTCCTTCACCGCTGCCGTCTCTTTCAATCAGTTTATCCACCATAGCAATAATGCAGTTCAGGCTCTTGCCCACGTGGGCCCACACCCTATCCTGAAAAGAGCATGAGTATCACTACACATTTTTATTGCAAAACCGAGATCAGGCAAAATCAGATGAATCCATCTGAGAGCATCAGGTAGAGGAACAAATCAGAAGGATGCAGACTGAGAAGCTCTAATACCTCCATTAATTTGGCCAAATTATGGATAGACAAGAAATCTCCTTTCTCCTCATAAAGAATAATTTAAGTGTTGTGAATCTTTTTATTTAGTCCATTATTTTTCCTCTGTCATAAAGCAATGATGAACTACCGTACGGCATGAATCCATAATTGAGCACCAATTATGATATTTTACACTGGAGATGTCTATTTTCTTTATCAATACTTAGTAAGAAAGCAGAGATACACCAATATTTTTAAAGAATGACCCGCCGCTTGCATTCAAACTTCTTATTTTTCTTTTTATTGTGACAATATATCCATAATGGTAAAGTTGACCATTTTAACCATTTTTAAGGGTGCAGTTCAGCGGCATTAAGTACATTCATATTGTTGTGCAGCCATCACCACCATCCATCTCCATCTCCAGGAATTTTTCATCTTCCCAAACTGAAATTTTGTACCGTGTAAACATGAACTTCCCATTCTTCCTTCTCCGCGTCCCTGGCAACCACCATTCTACTTTCTGTCTCTAAGGATTTGACTGTTCTAGGTATTAGAAGTTCTTAAACTGTGATCTTCAGATCACTTCTACCAGAATGACCTAGAGAATTAAAATGCAGATCCCTGGGTGCCACAAGTCAATCAGAACAGTTTGGGATTAACATATACACACTACTATATATAAAATAGATAATCAACAAGGACCTACTGTATAGCACAGGGAACTTTAGTCAATAGTCTCTAATAACCTATATGGGAAAAGAATCTGAAAAAGAACAGATATATGTATATATATAACTGAACCACTCTGCTGTACACCTGAAACTAACACAACATTGTAAATCAACTATACTCCAATATAAAATAAAAATTAAATTAAAAAAAAAAGAACCATTGGGAACTCTAAATTGAAATTTCGAGAAGCTCTTCAGGTGCTTCTGACCACACTAAGTATGAGAATTTCTACTCAATATTATATGCTTCGTCTACATAGTAAGTCACTTTGGCTGATTTAAGCCTAAGAAGCAGCCCCTACCACTAGGGAGCCTCTCGGTCATTGGTCACTAATCTTCCTTATTCTGATTAGCAACCATTTCTGTCAAGGGCAACACATAACACTGAATTTTTTGAGTCATAAAAATTTCTATTTTTAAAAATAAAAATTTTAATACAGTTATCGTCGTGGTAGCCAATCATTCCTGGCTTCCCTTCTTGCTTCTCTTTCCACACCATTCAGACGGAGGCACTGACTCCCTATCATCTGTGATGTTAATTTTATGAATCCACCTGACTGGGTCACAGGATACCCAGATATTTGGCCAAACGTTATTTATGGGTGTGTCCGTGAGAGCATTTCCAGATAAAATTAGCATTTGAATTGGTGGACTCAATAAAGCGTTTTGCCCCCTTCCCCCAAACGAGGGTGGGCATCATCTAATCCACTGACAGCCAGAGTAGAACAAAAAGGTAGAGGAAAGAGGAATTTGACCCTTTCTGCTTAATTGTTTGATCTGGGACATCAATCTTCTGCCCTCGGTGATCTTGATTCTCAGGCTTTTAAGCCCGGACTGGAATCTACACCATTGGCTCCCCTGGTTCTCAGGACCTCAGATTCAGACTGAACTACACCTTCAGCTTTCCTGGGTCTCCTGCTTGCAGATGGCAGATCGTGGGACTTCTCAGTCTCCAAAATTGTGTGAGTTAATTCCGTATAATAAATCTTAATAAAACTCTTCATATATATGTATATATATATATACTTATGTACATATATATAAATAATTTCCTATTGGTTCTGTTTTTCTGGAGAACCCTCTCTAATACATCACTGCATATGAACCAAATGGAGTCTTAGTGCTTTTCCTGCGTCTTGCCATAAAGGAATCTTTCAGTAGGTGTTTTCTCTGTAACAGAGCTATTTCAGGCATTTAGAATAGCGCTGAGTGGAAAGATAATATGCAATTATACTACTTTCTTAGAGGTTTATATTTTTTTTACTGAAATGTATTTTTTTAGCTAAATTAATTTTGTTAGTTTATAAACATATAAACTACTTTTGGGTAGGAGTAATCTAGGAAGAAAGAATTACATCTGAATTTAGATTATTTGATGGTTGTCTTGTAAAGACTGAGTTAAGTTGAATAATTCAACCACATTAAACCAAATATGGGAGTGTACAGATATGCATACTAAAGCTGAGGGGGAAAGAGGGTTTAGTAGAAAAACAGCACATTCAAAGTTAGAAAAGGTAAGTTTGAGGTCCACCTATGTGACATGCTACCTATGATACCTTGGGAAAACCACCTCATTTCTGGGGACCTACAGTTGGTTCATCTACAGTTTAGAATGATGATTCTTGCCCTGCTTACCTCACCATGCTGCAGTGAGAGCCAAATGACATGGTATCTATGAAAGTGCTTGGTAAAATTATTGCAATTTGGCAAAATCACGTCCTATCCTTGCTGGCTTTCCTAAATGAATCAAGCTTGCTTTTTATAACCCTGTAATCTTGAGTATGAAGTATGCTATTAATCACAAGTAACCATAACAATTTTCTCCTAAAGGAAGATCTCCTTTCCGCCAAATAATTAAAAGCACTTTTCCTCTGCTATTAATTAAAGCAATCATATCCATAAATTACATCATTCTCTGCCTATTGTCTGAGAAAATGAGGTAGAAACCTCTGACACCTACAAAGCTCATTACTTCCAGGAGGAAATGCTGGAGAATGGCAAGCAAGTTGAGGACGTGACATCACTCATTGGAATTTGGTGAGGAGCTTATATTCCAGACCATATAACCAAACTAACTGGCTCCCATTCTGAATATGCCTTAATCGCCACCATCACCTGCATCTTTCAGGCTCCTAAATTGAAAAATGAAGCAACTCTCTAGCTAATACTGGGAATCAACTCTACTACTGAGGGGAAAAAGGGGAGAAGTTTTCTCTTAATTTTCCAGATTAGCTTTGTATAGGAGATAGGTTTTCAACTCTCTTCCTGTTGCCCACGTTGAAAGGAACTTATTTTGATCAAAGACGAGTAGTATTGCATGCTGTCTTTCTTGTGTAAAGGCATATAAGGGTTGGATCAACTGCTCTTAATCACATCTTTGAAGAGTGTGAACATAAGGGTATATAAAAGGATGATTTCACATTCTACTCCTATACATTGTTCTTCTTCCTTCATAGATACCTCGGGTTACAGGATTCCACTGGGAGAAAAAGTAACCTTTGCAGTCAGTAGACGGATCTTTATTGGCATGAGGAGCAAAGTCAAGCATGTTCACTGACCAAAACCAACAATCATATAGCAAAGGGTCATGTGGTAAATGGTAGCAAAACATTTAAGTCATGAAAATGCTTGGAGGACACATGAGCTGGGAGTATGTTTGTTGGGGGTGAGAAATAGAGCAGTTTCTCATGCAACACTAATACGTGATTCATGCATAATCAAATACTCTATTGGAGGCACCCTGAGCAGCAGACCCCAAGCAGACTCATTCTGTTCTTTATCTTTTGGAGATCAGATCCTGCCGAGCTAGTGGTGAGAGAACACTGAGCTTTGCCAGACACTGCTTCCTTCTCTTTTATGGCATCAACAAAGTAAAGTCACTGATTTACTTTTCTGTCTCTCACATTAGACTGTGACTGATTTGAGAGCTGTGTCCTCACTACACTGCAGAAGGCCTGGAAGAAAGGCAGAGAGAGAGATAGAGAGGGAGCAAAGGATGGAGGAGGAGAGGACTTCAACCCAAAGGCAGATTGAGGGTTGCTATTTATATTCAACTGGTATATGAACATTAGCTAACTTACCTCTCAAAAACCATCACATAAGGTCAATATTATTGACTTAGTTTTTAGAGATGAGGAAACTTCAGGTAAGAGATGTTGAATAACATTCAATATTTAAAATGGTAGACTAGAAATTCCATTTTGATTCCAAAGACTTGATTCTTCCCCTATAGTTTCCCACAGCATTCTGGTACCCAGTAGGAATTGCTCTTCATGAAATTACTAGAACTTTGGGGACAAGACAGACAGAGGAAGGTTGGGGAGAGGGAGCCCAGGAAGGGCCAGGTATAGGTGTGTGTCACCTCACAGGAGTAAGATTAGGTTTTGGTTATCTGAGATTTGAAAATGAGCCCAATGGCAAATTCTGAACTAAGAGATGACTCTAGAAAAAGGACAGGCTGGTCCCATGTACCCTTAGGTCTGAAAACAACAGTATCATGTAATCACAGATGGAGCAATCACTTGGCTAACGGATCAATCAGCTTGGGTCAAAGGACATAAGTGGCCAGTATTAATAGAGGACAGTGTTAGCATCAAGGCCCCAGATCCATTCATCAGCCTGGGATATAAAACAGGGAGTGTAGGGAGGAAAGGTGATAATTCACTTTGTAGGAGATAATTATGAATTATCATTAATTCCAAGCAAGATAATTATTTTGGAGTTAGGATGCTAAAAATGGGTAGGCAAAGATTCTTGAAGATGTACCTCGAATATCTGATTTCTATCCTAAACAAGCCACCTTCCATAGTATCTCTGTGAAAACATATGCACAGAGGAAAATAACCAGCAAAACTCCATTCTCATTCTGATGATTTTTTATTCATGAGACCAGTGCATTTAGGAGATTCTGTTTAGATTGCTGGTATGGCTGGGACCTACTCAACTTTCTTCCCTACTAAAATCATCCAACCCCTCCCCTTTTCAGGCCAGGGAAGAATAATCAGTCTCCAGATTCTGTTTAGCCCCTCAGCCACATGAAAGGTTTAGAAACAAAAACAAAACAACAACCAAATAAAACAACCCAACAACAACCTATCAGAAAAGAAGATTGCTGGGCCGTCCCCCTGCCCAACCCCCCCACCCACCAAATAGCAGTCATTAGCCTGCTATTGAAGGAAGTAATGGAAAATTGGTGGGTTAAAGTCTAACCTTTATTAAATGGAGCTTAATGTTGTCCTTGACCTTAATACAACCCAACTTCTTGAAGGTGAAGTGGCTATCAACTTTTGCTCAGCAATGAGGGCAAAAGTCAGTGGGGAATGAGCAGCAATATTTATTCCATTCTGAGTCAGGTGCTGATCTTGGTTCTTATTTATTTCTGGGTTAGGACCTAAGCTAACATGCAGGTCAAACCCAGGGCAGTAGATGCACACATTTGATGGATGTAGCCAGGAGTAGCCAGGGGGCCATTACACCTGGAAGAGTGAGCCATGAGGGCAGGGAATATGGTGCTTACTCAGCATGTCACACATTTATGAGCTTGGTGGCATCAAGAGACATCCTGACTGCTTTGGATCAGCAGTTAACTTTAAAAAAAAAAAAAAAAGTTCAGCAATGCTTAGCTGATCAACTTTTCTAGGGACAACTTTTGATCAGCAAGAATGTAAAGGCTAAACCAGAGCTGATATGGGGGCCCTGTTGTATCTTTATCTCCATGCACAATTTGTCACTTGTCATTACCAATTTCTGAACACTTTGATTAGAACCAGTTAGTAAATTAACAAGGCCAATCTCATCTTTAAAAAGAAGCTTCAGTCTATCTTTGAGTTGACTGAGAGCAATTTGCACTATACTGGCCTAGTTCCTCCACACTGCCAACCTTTGCTCTTTCCATAGCTTGATAGCTCTGCTCTCTGAATCCTAACCTCACCCAGACTTTTAGGTGAAAGGAGTTGTACATAAAATACTTTATGGTACAAATTGGCACACGTATGGCCCAAGCTGCATAATACACACATACCTGCACACACACATATAAACATACACATACATCATGTCCACTAAAAATAGCCAGATATGTGACATCCATCAGAATTAAGTGAGATTCCCCAACCTTTGCTTCTTATTGAGCCTCCTGCATGATTTCATCCACCTACTCATGTAAAAATCCCTGACCTTGGTTTCCCAATGAACACACTGCTGGCCTCACTCTGAAATTCAGTTCCTAGTTACACGAGTGGACTCAGATGGTCAGCCACTGTTTCTCCAGCAGTGACCTCTCCACAGTCCCTGGTTTGGATCTTGCCCAGACCTATACGATTAGCTCTCACATGATCAGGTCTACACTTCATCTTCACTGATCATCACGCTCATGCCATCACTCCTCTGATCAAAAGCAGGCTTAGTACTGCAGCAAGTATTCACTCTTCTCTCAGCCTAGAGGCACCTCTGTAGTTGGGTCGACCTAGATAATTCTACATATTTCTCTTTAGTCTTCAAAATGAAAGCTTCATCCAGGTCAGTCTCCTTGCTGTCCTAGAAACATGCTGCTGATTAGCTCAACATATATTTTCTGGGCATCTGCTACCTGCCTGCTGAGTGCTGAACATCAAAGATATGAAGGAAACCTTGGAGGAACTAATATTTCTAACTTGACATATACTGCTTTTTAGGCTTCAAGTGCCTTCTCCCTTATCTTCCATCAATCCAAATTCTCACCCTTTCAAGTCTCACCATTTCCAAGAACTATTCATGCTACTCTCTCTTTGCTTAACTTGTATTTTCTTTCTAATAGACAATGGGCTCTATGAGGGAAATGCCTATTATTTATTAATCCTTTTATCCTCAGGTCATAGTACTTACCAGGTGATAGTAAATAAAAGAATGAATAAAGGAATGAAGGAAGGAAGGAAGGAAGAAGAAGGAAGGAAGGAAGAAAAATAAAGGAAGGAAGAAATGGTTTCTTCATCTTCTTTGACCTTCACATAACTTCTCTCTTAATCCTTTTGACATTGTTAATGTGTATCACATAACCACCTCTGCTCTGGGAATACCTTTCAATAGTATCTCTGTTTGTTTTATGAGTGCTGGCCATTCACTTGAATTAGATGATATGGCTGTTGAGGTCAGGATCCATTTTTGATGCTTAACTTGTTTTCCCCCAAGTACCTATAGCACTGCTTCACATTATTGATGCTTAATTAACATTTGTTGATTGACTTAATAGCCTGCTACTTAGGAGTAAAAATAAATTAAGATACAACTATAAGAAGTATTAGCACATGTATCTTCAAATTGAAGTTAGAATTAAGCTCATATTCTGAATGGTTGAGTTCACCCTAATATGTGTCACATCAAGCTAAAGCTTTCAATTCAGTGTAAATATGAAATAAAGCTTTTATTTAATAATAAGTAAAAATAAATCACTGATTGACTAAAGCTTTTAATTTTAAATTGGTAATTGCGTGTCAGCCACACACCATCAAATAGTCGTACAACTGGTTGAATTATATGACGTTAGTGAGCGTGCTGCATGCAACCAATTTCCAGGATTGATTTTTTTTTTTCACTGAATGTACCCTGATATAGCAAGACAATAGTCTGCCTGTATAGACCTCGGCATTTCTTTTAACTCTTCATTAAATTTGGTGTATTCAAAATTTTCTACTTAGGAATAATATCTCACTATTCACCTCAGAATGTATCAAAGTTTAGGGGCACTTGATTTAAATGTAATCATAAATTTCTAAAGTGTGTGTATGCAAGTTTGCATAATCATTATATACAGGCATATCAAACTATCTGCCGCTGAACCAGGCATTGTAACAATCAGCAAAGTATCCAAGGGAGATGATGGGATCCATTATAAAACCACAGGAAAATCACCATTACATGAATAAGAAGAAAACATCTCTGTTAAAAACACTAATTTGAGTTGGAAGATGAATTGCTGATTCAGCAAATCCACCTGTTCACTTATTCTGACTAATTCTGAAAAATACATTGAACTGGTATGTATAAAACACTGTATTAGGTGCCATAAAACAGGGGGCTGAAGGTGAATGTATTGGTAGGATTTCATGAATACGCATGCCCATAAAGGTCTCCTTTGGGGTTTCTTTTCTTTATTTATTAAAAAAAATTTTTTTAACATCTTTATTGGAATAGAACATTTGTACATTTTGACAGACAGTCGTGAACTTTGCCTAATCACCTTTTGTGGACTTTAATATCAGATAAGTATTCGGAGCACATTTCTCCTGGGTGAAATGGACTGGAGAAGGTCAGGAGGGTTTCCCATCCATCAGGAAAACAGATGCCAGAACACTTGCCGGTGCCATACAGAGAACAACTGGCCTAATTCTCCCTGTCCTTTCTGATGGGGAGAATGGATGCTTTCAATGTCCCCTCCTCATAGCAAGATTAACAAAACCAGGCAACCCTATTAGGCGTGACGTAGGAAGGAAAAAGAAAGAGCTGGGACAAGGGGAAAGTAGTTGCTTCCAATTCATATTTGCTGGCAAACATCTGAAATTATTTCTGTGTAACCAGGCCCTTTGTAATCTGCACAAGAATAATCAAATAAAATGAAAATCCCCACCACTGGGTTTCTGGAAGCTTCTGGAGGCCTTAACTCATCATGTTCTTAACTTTGGTCATCTCTGATGATGTTCTGTGTCCATCCTGAATTTTCACCACTTTCTATGTTTGAAGATAATTGTGAAGATGACTTGAACAGTCACCTCAGAGTTGATTATGACTCTGGGAAATGTCCACTAAGGAGAGAGCGATTTAACTGGGTACTTTTGATTGGAAGAGAGAAAGAAAATCCTCCAAAAAATTCATGAATTCTAATGGAGGAAAAGGTACCTGACATGGTGCAGAGTTATATTAAATTTAATTATTCCATGTTTCCAGCCAAATAAGAAGGTAGACAAGAATAATAACTTGAGGGGAAATTTCAAAGTCATTAATTTATTCTACAGATGAGTATGGGGTACCTTTTATGTGCAAGTGCTCTGCACATAAACACAAAAGTGAACACAACACTGTCTTTGCCCTTCAGGAGTTTATAAAGTTGATGAGCATATGGAAGAAACAGCCATATAAACAACTGATTATAATTCAGTGTTCACGAGGCTGTGTGATCATGGGATGCAAGAATAATGCTTTATTATACAAAATGTTTTGGAGTTGGATGCATACATATGTATATATACATACATCTCTATCTGTGTATCAATAACAGAAAATTTGGAAATAAATGGCCATATTTTAGTGGACATTTTACTGATTCACGTAACTAAGTTATAAGGTATTGCTTTAGAAAAGATAAATCACAGATTAGTATCTAGTTGTCTATAAGAATTCATTACTTTTAAAAAATGTGAATGATTTATTTCCTTCTTATTAAGATCAGGTCAATGGTTTCACATAGCATAATTCTAGCCAGTCAGAGAACTGAACAGAATTGCTTTGGAATATAAATTTGCATAGGTACCTCTGCATTATGCATGACAACTATTTCCCCTAGAGGTAAGGTCTAAGATGGAGACAGAATCTGGCAAGAGAAGTTGAGAATACAGATCACTGCAGATTGTTTGTGGAGGAGGAAACTGGCTAGATAAGTTTTGTCCTTAACAGTTAGTAATATTTTGCAGCCATGTATGCTCACTGCTACCAATGTTGACAATATAAATAGCTCTATCAATACTCCTGTCAAACTGAAACATTCATATTTGTTCTACACATCATTAGAGAAAGGTGTAGTAGAAAATGAACTGTGAGAATCTGGTAAAGAACATACCAGAAAGATGTAAGTCTTATTCCCAAATTCAATCTTTGGGAATACTGAGTTACAGAGAAACCACAATTTTTTTCAGGCTGTACAGAGACTTTATTCAAAGGATGTCTGACATAAGTATTACTGTGAATTTGTGCTATTGTTTCTATAAGCTATGAAATTACTGAAAACGTATATGGATTAATGTGAACCATCTATTGTGCTTATGTGACATAAACAGATTTTGCCATAATAAAACATAGCAAATGTTCTCCTAGCTTAAGAATGGAAACTAATTTTAAATCTGATTTACATTTACAACATGAAGAAGGGAAATTAAGTGGCTAATATAGATGCTGAATCGTTGCCTGATATACAAAGGTAGTTCAACTAAAAAATGGGTTTGGGATATGGCTAAATAATAACAACAGCTTTCTTAGTCCTACACCTTGCTGGAATGGATCAGAATATAAAAGATCAGAAGTGTATCTTTTTTCTTTAACAATTATTGAATGAGGGTAGGCAGATTTAGCCCCAAACCCGTCAGTGTAGTAATGTTGAAGTTCAATCACAGTGTTCTAGAGAACAGCATAATTACTGGAAGCCACAAAAACTGGGTCAAGTTAATACTTTGGTTGGATGACATGCCTTCACATTTTGGACAGACTAATCTTGGAATCCCAGCTGTTGGAAGCATCTGCTGTAGAGATGTAGCAACAGAAAAGCAATATGTCATCTTTACCAGCTAAAAGATGAAGCATGCGATATTAGTCTATTTCTTTGCACAGATTGTCATAAAATCCCAATATTCCTCTGGGGTTTAATTGTTTACTAACTTTTCACGAAAATAAACCTTTAAAGCTCTCAATTATTTAAAAAGTAAAATTCAGCAAATAACAGATTTTTTTTGGTCGGTGATCATTTTAGTTTCAATCTCTTCCTTATTGACTAGATAATTATTATCCAGATTCATATGTCATCAATTTTGCCAACAAACAAGCTGAACAGAGAAAGAACCTTCTCACACTGATAGAGAGTTAACAGAGATTCTCCTGACCTCCAAAAGAAAGGTGTTTTATAGGCATCAGCTCAGTAGAACTCAAGAGTAATTTACTAACATGAACTTACTTTCCAAATATTTATTATTAGAAGCTAAATGCAGTTGTTCAAGTTAGGCAGTTGTTAAACCTACAGTACCTACCAGAAATTAAATAAAACAGATTTTGTAAAATGGAACTACTTTAATCTTATGTGCAAACCTAAATCAACCTACTTGATCAGAGAATATTTTTGTATGTCACAGAAACCCAATTAAATTAATTGTTTAAAACACTGAATTATTTCAGGAAGTTGACTAGACTTGTAATCAGTGCTGAAACTTTTCTAACACTTAATTAACTAAGAAAAGTGGTACACAAAATTATGTTTCCAATTCATTTAATAGCACAGTCTCTAAAGGCATTTCTAATTAGCTACATTTTCTTTGGATTTACTCAACTTTTCAAAGTTAGATAAAGATTTGAAAATAACGTTAAATGGTTATGACTTTGGTGAATTTTTTTAAATAAGGGATTTCCATCTCTTAACAAAGGGATATTTGTAATAGAAAGTGGTTGCTAAGGAACATCAATAAAAAATGTTTTATAACAGTCAAACTTGGTTATTGTTTGCAAATAGAATAAAATTATATTAGGAGAAGAGAGTTAGAAGTAACTTTTCTGAGTGGGAAAGATTTTCCTTGTAATTGTGATAAATTTATCAGAGCATTTATATGCTTTCTAGAAATAGTGGGTTCTGGAAGAAATTCAGAAATTATATGAAAGGAGATAAAGAGGAAGATGCAGATCATTATTACCCTACCCTAACCAAACAACCCTGGGAAACTGAGAAGGCACTCCTGCATCAACTGGAAAAAAAATCAGGCAGACTTTTTCCTACCAAGGTATTCCCAAGTGAATGACTGAAGGTGAGCCAGCATCCATGCAGACTCCTACTGGAATATTGGCTGGCCCTCACAAGCACTGGAATTTCCTATTTTTTTTTGAAATGTTGATAATAAGCAACTCTACCCATTTTCTTTGGTGCCTATTTGAAACTTTCACCACTCTCCTCAGCCTGTCCTCTCTGCCCTCTTCTGAACATGGTTCCTCTTTAATGATAAAAGAAGTCATGCAGGTTAATATCTAAAATACAAAAAGAACTCATATAACTCAATAGCCAAAAACAAAACAAAACACGTAATTAAAAAATAGGCAGAGGAACTGAACAGACATTTTTCCAAAGAAGACACAAAAAGGTGCTCGACATCACTAATCATCAGGGAAATGCAAATCAAAACCACAATGAGAGACACCCCACACCTGTTAGAACAGCTGTCATCAAACACATAGTAGATAACAAGTGCTGGCGAGGATGTGGAGAAAAGGGAACCCATGTGCACTGTTGGTAGGAATGTAAATTGGTGCAGCCATTATGGAAAACAGTATGAGGGTTCCTCCAAAAATTAAAAATAGAACCACCTTATAATCCAGCAATTCCACTTCTGGGTATATATTGGAAAGAAGCAAAATCACTGTCTCAAAGAGATATCTGCACCACCATGTTCATTGCAGCATTATTTATAATAGTTAAGATATAGAAACAACCTAAGGGTCCATCGACAAATGCATGAATAAAGAAAATGTGATGTATATATATATACATATATATGTGTGTGTGTATATATATATTATTCAACCATAAAAAAGAAGGAAATTCTGCTGTTTGCACCAACATGGATGGGTCTTGAGGGCATTATGCTAAGTGAAATAAGTCAGACAAAGAAAGACAGATACCATGATCTCACGTACACACAAAATTTTAAAAATACAAACTCGTAGAAACAGAGAGTAGATTGGTTGTTGCCAGAGGTGAGGAGGGGGAGACAAAATGGGTGAAGGTGGTCAAAAGGTACAAACTTCCAGTTATGAGATAAATAAGTCCTAGGGATGTAATGTACAACATGGTGACTATAGTCAACAACACTGTACTGTATATTTGAAAGTTGCTAAGAGAATGGGTCTCAAAGTTTTCATCCTAAGAAAAGAAAATTGTCATCCTATGAGGTGGTGATGTTTAAATATATCGTGGTGATTATATAAATGTATAAAATCATTTTGTTGTACACCTTACACTAATGCAGTGTTATATGTCAGTTATAGCTCAATAAACCTGGAGAAAAATATGTCAAACAAAGAACAAAGAAGCCATCCAGGCCCACGCACCCTCACAAAAGTAAAATCCATTTTTACACCTTCCCTGCATCTCAGCTGAGGAGCACACTTCTGCCGAGGACTCGTCCTCTACCTGCCTGCTTGAATTGATCATCTTCTCTTCTTTGCAAGGACCTTGTTCTATCAGTAATAGCCTCTCAGTCTCTTAGCCTCTTACGTGGCTTTTGGAGTAATAAACACAGTCAATTTCACGACCTTTAAAACAAAACAAGTAAGCAACTAACACACACACACACACACACACACACACACACACACGACCTATGTCAGCTAAAGTGTTCCTGTCTAAAGGGTCACCTCAGCTTCTTTCTCATATTGTTAACTTCTATTCACATTTAAATCTCAGGAATTACTTCTGGAGATCCCACCCTGACCACCAGACTCCCACTTCATCCTGTGTATAATCCTAAATTGCACTGTCATTGCCATTGGTGTCTCTAGAGCCCTGAATAGGTCATGGAGCCCTCGCAGCCGTGGGCGGGTCACCTATGTTTCCCCAGCACGCGGCAGTGACCCAGGCAGAACAAGGGCTCAGTAACACCCACTGTACCAAATGCTTCACCATAGACCTCAACTCACCATGTTTCCTACTCTCTCCCTCTTTTCCCATCATAAAAAGTTTCTGTATTTAAAATGTTGATCTGAAGTCACATTAGCAGAGCCAACCTTCTTCCACCTGTCTCTCTCCATCCCTATCACAACATTTTAACTATTTATTAACATATTTTTATCTACCGCTAGACTCTGAGCTCTAGGACCTAATGATCTGACTTATCTTCCCTTTTGGAGCACCTGTGGATATAGAAGTTCTCAAAAGTTATCTAAAAGGAGGGAGGGAAGGAGAGGGGCGATTGGAGCTACAGGAGGAGGGCGAGGTGTGGGAGTGGGTTTGCATAACACAATAAGGTGAAAATTATGAAAACAAAAGATACCCAGTTCCAAAACTCTCACTCGACTTCATATAAAAATGGCAATCATTTGTCAAAAAGTTTACTGTATGTTTATTTAAATGAAATACAAGTTCTATATCTACCCAAACTCTTTCAAATTCACATTCCGTATTTATGATCTACCCCATCTCCCCATTTATCTCAAGGAGTAATATTGATCCTCATAATAAGATTATATAATTTACATATCTTAAAAAAGAAAACATACAGCAATAATATTAAAGTAATACAATGCATTTGCCTGGGCTTTTCCAGGTCATGGGGTGTTATCACACAGGTAAATCATTTATCTTAGGACCACACTAAGAGCTAAACAGAACAGGTGCTGTTATTTTCACTTTACAGTTGAAAAAAATTGAACTTCAGAGAGGTTAAGAGGTATGCACGCCTTGGAGCTATGAATAAATTGAAGAAGAAGGTGACAGTAAAAGGAAGAAATATTAGCCTTCCTCTTTTGAAAATGATGCAGTGGGAGAAATGCAATCTTAATCAGCAACAACAAATACTTATTCAGCATTTACCTCATGGAGCCCAGCTCTGTCTTTCCTGTGATAGAAATTTTATCAAAAGAAAGAGCAGGTGTCACTTCACAGCGCTTCAGACAGCAATTTTTTTGAGAGGCCTGAGCCTTTCAAATAATTTACTACCCAAACACTTTTAAATTTAGGGTGGCAGGAAAAGTAATCGTTAACTATTTAACATCTAATACAGCTAGCATACTACAGCATTTTCTTGGTTTAACATACGGTACAGTAAAGCGTTTCCTTCTGTGTGTGTGTGTGTGTGTGTGTGTGTGTGTGTGTGTGTGTGTGTGTGATGTGCATATACTTCAGAAGGTTCTTGGATAATGAATATGCATTGATTCAGGAAAAGCACACTGTTCCCTCTCACCCAGAGAGAGAAACCTTGATTTTCTCCTGTCTTTTTCTGCCCACCTACGGTTCCTATCACCATGTTGGCTTCTTTGGCTTATGTGCCTTTACTAGTTATTTTTTCAGATGCTTTTATGTGGCCATTCTCCTGCCAATTTTAGAGCCACCTGGAGCAACATCTTTTTTAAACAAATAATAGAACCCATGAACAAGAAGGATTTAAGAGATCTTTGTGTCCACTGCCATATAAATGTTAACACTTTTTCAAGTGTGTCCAGAACTTACACTCTGGATTGCACCAATAAAAATACTTGTTGCATCTAAGTAGTAGATTATGGATGATTATTGACTCATTTTCTAAAGAACAATTTTAATGGTTTATATTACCTTGGCAATAAATAAGGAAAAGTATTGATATTATAGAGTCTTGCAATTGTGGCATCCTTGCTTTGATGACATTTCTTGGAGATATTTATTCTTTGACTGCATTATATGTATATAAAATATATATAATGTATATGTTATATATAGAAGCTATTTGATAGCAAATAGGTTTTCACGTCAAGTAAATGTGATCAGGAATAGAACTTTCATTTTATCATTTGCCCCTGAGGAAAAGTGTAACCTATTTACCCACAATCTGTATTATGACTGCTTTCCGACTTGTTTTCATGAAAAGTAGAGATTTTTTTTTGAACATTCTTGCTTTACTTTTCAGGACTAGACACGGAGAGGCAAGCCATGTAAAAAAACAAATAAAAAACTTACCCACTCTTCCTCATCGTAGTCCGAATGATGCGGTATGGAGTCCTGCCTTCTCATCGGCAGAGGTGGGTCCTGGGAACTGCTCTCCTCTGTGCTGTTCTTAGGAGAGGGTGGCTTCTTAAGGACACCTCCTGGCCTGGCAGTGTAAAGTGCTAAAAGGGCACTTCTGACCAGCTGATCCTTGAAGGCATGTACGAAAAGCTCTGTCTGGAAAGAAATTGACAGGGATTCAGCACAGACCTTTGAAAAGGTCAGTGGCAGATTTGCTGGCACTTAAGTGGTGTGGATGGTGGAAAAAGTGCAGGCAACAGAGAGAGAAGATGATTCATACGGATCAATGGAAAATAGTTTGGTTTGGGTTTCCGCCAAGGCCTTGAGTCCTATTCTAAAGTTAATGCTGAGGTTCTATATGCATTATAAACACCATCTGTCTCCTCAGCCCACTCTCTTTTAGTTCCAGATCCTGTCTTTGGAGATGTATTTCACTGGGGATTACCATTTGAACACCATCTCCCTGCTGTGCCTTTCAAGTAATTCCAAATACACCTTTAAAGAAAATGTGATCAGACTATGTTTATTTTGTATTTTAAACAGAGTTAAAGGCTAAAGAATGACATATCTCTTAAAAAAAAAAAAAATAGAGGCAGGAGACTTTTTTTCTTTTTAGCATCATGGACAGATTTCAGCAGTAAAGATGACATAGGCAGTCTTCCCCATGAACACGTTTGGCTTTTATTCCCCATTACTACCCTCTAAACTGTCTCCTCCACCAAATGGTTTCAGTAATGTTCAGTGTTAACGAGGTTACTATGAAACTTGCCATGTAGGTTTTACAAGCTGGTGGTAAACACCTAGTAAGTACTATCGTAATGATGGCTTTCCAACAATGAAGAACTTTACAGCTGTACTCTGCAATTTCCTGATGAAATGTTTAATGGCTTCACCCTGCTATACACTGCAGGGTGCAGTAATTGATTTTCTGTATTATAGCACACTTAACACACACGTGGCCTACCAACCTGTTCAAAGAGTAGAGAAGTAACTCAAGCACTGACCCACATTGTTAACATATTTATGCTTTGTAATCTGTTGGGAAGGGGCCCTTTAACCCATAGCATTATTTTGAATCACAGATCATTTACTGAGACACTCCTGGATATAATGCTGTCTTCACCAATGCTGTAACTCAAGGTAACCATTTACTGGTGCTCTCTCAATATGTAGTCAGCAGTGCCATGCTCAATAACTGTTACTAAATTGTCTCTCAACCTCCCTGTTGTGAGTGCGGACAATTACAGAAAACCAGTTAAACCAAGTGCAAAATAAGCACCTAATTAATAAGACCCTGTCACATCTGCATAGTTATATCTTTGCAATGGATCGTGAAATTCTAGAGCTAGAAGGGAGTTGAGTGGACTTCTTCACTAACCAGATAAAAAAACTACGAAAAAAGTGTGATGATCTGTTCTAGGGCAGACTGCTGATTGGCAGCACAAAGGGAACAGAGTCAGTTTTCTAACAAATTCAGTAGTATTTCCCCTTACTCCACACCATCCACCATGACCCCCAGCCTCAATCCTTCTGTCCTTCTTCCCCTCCTTCTCTAACTCTGGCTC
Organism: Eubalaena glacialis; assembly: GCF_028564815.1. Taxonomy (NCBI): domain Eukaryota; kingdom Metazoa; phylum Chordata; class Mammalia; order Artiodactyla; family Balaenidae; genus Eubalaena; species Eubalaena glacialis. The sequence goes on along the minus strand of NC_083720.1, from coordinate 123,757,060 downwards.
CCCATGTGTTCTGAACATCTACCAGCTCTCATAGTTAATTGTGTCCGCGATTGCTGATGTTAACTCTCTGCCCTGTGAAATTTTAATGGATGTTTTAAACACTCTTTTAATCTGTTAGTCATATTGAAGGCACTTTGAAGGTAAGAAGACAAGAAATATGGTAAAAAGAGGATATATTAGAATAAGAGGCTGGAAAATATTTTTATAATAACTAAGAAAATAAAAATAAGGCAGAGCTTTTTTTATTAAAAGAACGGATGAAAAAGTTGGCTAGACAGTACAAGTCAGTATAGTTATAGCAAAATGGGGGAACATGCTGTTTACATAATTTTCCAGAGAGCATGGATGTGTCTATCAATGTGAATTTAAATATTAAAAATGTGAATTTACTTCCACTCAGCTTAACCTAACTATTTCTTTCTTGATAGTTTCAATAAATTCTTTTGATTTATTTTTGGAGCAAAACAGCTTGACTTCTTTGACTTCCTGCTACTACAGCTCCAGTCTCCATAACACTCACTAATTACTATATAGCTGAATACTATTCACACCCAATGAAATTTCCTATGGTTCTTGTAATCACCACTATTTCCTCCCATAGCACACACACAGAGTTTCCTCTTAATTTACTCAAATCTCATTTGGGTTGATTTAGCACCAAAGACATGGGAGATAATACAGTAGATTCTTGTAGTTTTACAACCTAGAATTTGGGGGGAGGGTAGCTGAATATAACGCACAAAATCTTAAACAAACACAATAAAAGCTGCTCTTCTACTTTGTGTGTATACTGAAACATGTATCTGACTCCTTGGAAACTCTCTGGATCACACAGATGCTGTGCATAGAATCGTATTCTGTTAGAAAATAGCAAAATATTCCATTGCAATTTCCATCTGACCCGGAAAAAATCCTAATTTTTCTTGACCGGTATTACTTGGTAAATGTAGACCAATATAGACCCAGGTGTTTTACCATCAAAATAAATCAGCTTGAAGAGATTAATGTAGTCACACAATCCCAACACATCTGTATGTTGCTGTTCTTACAACTGAGATAATACCAGGGAAGTTAAGCATCAGGGAAGGAGGTGACCATGTCTCTCTGAGCTGCCTATTGACTCAGAGTTCTGAAAGCCTTTTTCCTTTTCTTACTTAGCTCCAACTACAATAATCGAAAGAAGAAAGGCTGACTAAATGTTATTGTAAGGGTAGGCAAAGCAATTAATTTAAAATATCGGTGTAAGATTATAGTAAAAAAGCATAAACTCTGAACCCAAGGCAGATCTATTTCATTTGTTCTATATTTTAAAAAGAAAAAGAAAAGAAAATGTTTTCTTGCCTTTCTGCCATTTGTCCAATTCATATGCTCATACAAGTATCCTTCAAAGTAACACCCAGAATTATCTGCAAGTACAAAACTACTAAAAATTACTTCTCCTGGGGATACATTTCCTAGTTTCCTGAACACTAATGCCAGAGGAATAGTTAGAATATGTTCATTTAAAAATACTCTTTTAAACTAGAGAACTCAACAAATTAAGCAAAGTTCCATTCTATTTAGAATTTCCTTAGAGTCACTGAAAAAATTCAAGGCCATGCCTAATCTCATCTGCAATATAAAATACCATAAAACAAGTAATTATCATTTTAGTAGTCATGTATATGGCAAGAAAAGAATCCTGCTTATTTTAAAATTTGATATGCTTTAATTATTTCATAGTGATATTCTTGACATTAGTACATTGATATGTGTTTAACATTCCCTAAAGCAAAGAACATTGAACTTTCAGCCAGGAGAGGTACCTGACATCTGGGCAGCTTATATAAATTATCCACTTGACCTTGGCTAAATCACATAACAGCTTTTCCCCAGTATGTACAAAATTACAATGCCTATCTGTGAAACCCTTATGGGAGTTCACTGAAAACTGTAAAGTGTACTCTTCTCTTTATGCTTCTCTTTCTTGACTGACCTTTTCAGTTTCTGCTGTTGACTCATAATCCCCTGCTCACTCAAAATGTGGTAAGTGGACCCCAAGGGACCTTAAACCACATTCTCAAAAGCATTTTTCCATTGGTGATGTAACCCCTTCTTCCATAACTTCAAGTATCATTTTTTATTATGCCAAGGTCTTCAAAATCCATTTCTGCTTACCTCCTGAATCAGCATGGTCAAGGGTTTCCACCTGCAAGCTTTTTGAGAAGTCCCAGCCCGATCTCAAGTTTTTCAAATAAATGTGTTCTTCCCTGTTTTCCATCTGAGTGGTATCATTACTACTCAGCAACTCTGAGTCCAAACGTCTGGATCATTTTCAGTAATACTTATTTTCTGGGTCAGTGATCAATTTCTAGTCGTTAGATATTTTCAATAATTTCAAAGATTGACCCTTACGTTATATCCCCACAGCTAATCCTAGTTAATATCCTTTCTGCATTCCATGTTGATATTTCCATAGTCTTCTTACTGGTTGATTTACTTTTCTTTAACTCTTCTTTTTTCAGGATGTTATCCAAGGTCACCAACACTAAAATGTTGACTTCTGGGTCCCATCTCAGAACTACTGAACCAGAATTTGTATTTTATCAAGCTCCCCAAAAGCATTACTGATATTGTGATGCTCAATAATTCGAATCTCTCTGTCCTTACTCAGCCTAGTTATGGCTCTGAGGATGATCTTCACAAAGCAAGCCTCCAGGCCTTCCGCCCTTAACAACCTTCTCAGTACCTACAGAACAGACCTTCTCTTGGGTAAATAACTAGGAGTGAGATGGATGGCTCATATATATCTCTTTTAACTTTATGAGACACTGATGAACTGTTTTTCAAGCTGCCAACATTGTGTACTCATCAGTGATAGATGAAAGTTCCAGTTATTCCATATCCTTCCTAACTTTTCCTATGCTCAGCCCTTTCGATTTTAGCTATTCCAGTGGGTGGCTAGTGGTACCTCATTTTAGTTTAAATTTGCATTTCCCTAATAACAAATAATGATGAGTATCTTTTCATGTGCTTATTTGCCATCTGTCTTTTTTGGTAAAATGTCTTTTCAATTCTTTTGCTCATTTTTAATTGTTTTATCATTCAGTTGTAAGAATATACATTCTGACACAAGTCCTTTGTCAGGTACCTATTTTACGCATATTTTCTCCTAGTCTATGACTTGCCCTTTCAATTTCTTAATAGTGTCTTCTGAAAACTTTAATGAAAGTTTTTAAGTTTGAAAGTTTTTAATTTTGAAGAAGTCTTACATATCATTTTTTTTTTTTTTTTGGTTCATGCTTTTTGTGTTCTAAGAAATCTTTGCCTAACCCAAGATGACAAAAATTTTCTCCTATGTTGTATTCTAGATGTTTGTTTATTTATTTATCTGTTTGTTTTTAGCTTGTATATTAAGGTCTATGATCCATTTTTAATCAATTTTTATATAAGTGTGAGGTAAACATAAGGAAAGGTTTATTCTGCATATGGATATCCAATTGTTCCTGCACTATATGTTAAAAAGATATCCTTTCCCCAATGAATTTCCTTTGCACTTTTGTCTAGATTTATAAAACACATATGTATGGGTCTATTTCTAGATTCTGTATTCTATTCTGTTGATCTATATATCTGTGCTTACACTAATATGTTACAAACCATGCAATGAATATTATTTTTGTTTTAAAGAGTAAATATGTTTAAGTAAATTAAACTTTTGATTTTTAAAATTCTGTCTACATACATACCATTTCTGGCACTCTTTATTCTTTTGTGTAGATGCAAATTTTCCATGGTATCATTTCCTTCTGTATGAAGGATCATTTCCTTTAAAATGTGTTATAGTGCAAGTCTGGTATGAAATCTCACAGTTTTTGTCTAAAATGATCTTTATTTCACCTTTATTTTTGAGGGACATCTTCTCTAGATATGGAATTGTAACTTTTTATGTATGTCAGTATTTTGAAGATGTTACTCCGTTATCTTCCGGTTTGCATAGTGTCTAATAAGAAGTCTTTTACAATTCTCATTTGTGTTCCTCTGTACATAATGTGCCTTTTTTTTCTTTTATTTTTTTCTGGTTGTTCACAATTTTCTCTTTACCTCTGTTTCTCAGCAATTTAATATCTGTGTTTCTTTCTTTTTGTTAATATTTACTCTGCTGGAGTACATTTTGCTTCTTGGATCTGTAGTTTCATAGTTTCATCAAATTTTGAAAATTTTGGTCATCATTTCTGCAAATATTTTTCTGTCCCCCTCTTCTTTTATTCTAGGACTCTAATTATATGTATGTTAGATTTTTTGGTATTGTTCTATAAGTCATTCATGCTCTGTTTTATCATTTTCAGTTATTTTTCTCTTTGTGCTTCATTTAATTATTTTCTAATACTATGTTTGCAAGTTTACTATCTATTCTTCTGAATTGACCAATCTGCTAATTCCACCCAGTGCATATTTTTATTTCAGAAATTATATTTCACTTTTCTTTGAGTTCTATGTGATTCTTTTTTTAATTTTCCTTTTTTTCTCCTCATCCTTTTTATATGTTTCTTTGCTTTCATAAGTATGTGAGCATATTTATAAGTGCCATGTTAAGGTTCTTATCTACTAACTGCATCATCTCTGTCATTTCTGGGTCTGCTTCTATTGCTTAATTTTTCTTCTAGTTATGGGTTATATTTTCCTGCTTCTTTGCATGTTTGGTATATGCTTGTTGAATGCCGGGGGCATTTTGAGTTTACATTCTTGTTGCTATATTTTATTGTATTCTTTTAAAAAATGTTGGGTTTTGTTTTGGTATGAAGTTAAGTTACTTCACACCAGAAGGACTCAGTAGGATCATTTCAAACCTTATTTTTAAGCCTTGTTAGAGTGAATCAAGAGCAGCCTTTAATCTAGGACTAATTTAGCCCCACTACTAGGGCCATGCCCTTCTGAGGGCTCTATGCAGCGCTCTATGTATGACAAAGTGTTCTCACTCTGCGGGTCAGGAGATAAACCATTCCGAGTCCTGTATGACCACCAGGGTTTATTTTGTATGCTTATTTCTCGTACTTATTTCCCTGGATTTTGATAGTTTATTCGCATGCGTATGCAAATCAGTACTCAGGTAAAGATTTTAAAGCACCCATTTACAGATGTCCAAGGCTCTTTCTGTATGCAGCTCCCTCCTTTTTGGTACTCTGCTCTGCAAATTTTAGCCATCTTGGCTTTTCCTGAACTCTACTTTCTGTCCCCTCAACTTGAGAAGTTGCTGTTTGGCTTCTCCCTCCTTGTGCTGCAGCCTGGAAACTGCCTCCAGGAAGAAACTAGGCAATTATAAGGTCACATAGTTTGCCATCTTCCTATGCTGCCTATTTTGCAATGCCTAAAAAACATTATTTTATACATTTTGTCTAGCTGTCTTTTTGTCGTTGGAGAGGATCCATATTACCCTATCATGGCCAGAAACAGAAGTTCTAATTCCATGTATTTTATGTATAAGTATCATCCTTAATATTATTTTACTTTCTTACCTTTATTTTCCTTGTTTTTAATATTCTAATAAACACAGTTTTGTTTTTATATAACAGTACTTATTTCACCAATTAAATATTTACCATATGAGGGAGACTATGAAAAGAAGAAACATAAGTTCTAATCCTGAAATTTCACCTTCATTTACACTAGTTACTTTCAAGTTCCCTTAGAATTTAGTATGTATGTATGTGTGTATATGTAGGTATATACTTTCACCAACTATAAAAAACAAACAAAAACTCATTGAATTCTTCTACTCAGTTTGGGGTTGAGAGAGAGTAGTGGAAGTAAATAAACAATAAGAAATTCCTTCTCAGGACCTAAGTAATCAACATAATCAATGTTCTGTATGTTATATATATCTTCAACTTCTTAGCATACTGACTTTCTGGCATTGTTATTAAGGAAAATGGAACAATTCTTAAGAAAATCCTGAGTTAAGTTTTAGAATGGAATGCTTGTTTCTTTCTTTGAATACAGCAGAATGCTTTGGTATACTATGTTAAGGTTGAAAAGATACTAGGAATTGGAAGGTGTTGGGTTTTCTCAAATATATTGTGAGCAAAGCCTCTAATATTTGTGACCAAATCCTTTTTTGTTGTTGTTTACCATTTCACAATTGCCATATTGTGAAAGAATCCATGCTTTTAATTTCTTAGACCGTAAAATTAAGGACCATGTCTGTGTAGTATTTGTCATACAGCATTGAGTACAATACCACACACAATTAGGTGCTCAATACTGCTTTGTGATGAGAATAATAATAATGACTTTCTAAACAAGGTCTATCAATCTCTATGGAGTGGAGACTACGATGGGCATTTGAAACTAATGTCACACATATATCTGAGTAATGAGATACATGCCTACATTTGTGTCCTTACGTTTTCATTTTGAATTTCTTTACATTACTTTTCTCTTTCTCTCTCTCTCTCCTTTTTTATTTTGTCACAGTATTGTATAATTTTAGTCTAGAAAAAAGGAAAATGCATTTTTTTATCCCACTCTATTATTAACCTTTCATATCTTATGTTAAAAATTTGGCTTATGCTTTGTTTTCTCTGTTGGGATTAGTTATGTAAACTCGGAGTTTGTCTTTTGCTATAAACCTACATCATAACATTAAATAATTCTTTAATATTTTCATAAACTAATATGCAGTGAACAAATCCAGTTATCCTTCAGAAGATTCTTTTTTTAAGAATTATTTTTAAAAAAATAGAATAACTTAATTGAGGTTGTGCACATTAGGATATGAAAAATTTATAGTAAATTTTATTGTGAAATTTCAGTTATGTCCTATGGATGAGTTCCTAAGAAAACAACTCAAGAACTTATTTTCCAAACATGTCAGTTCAGATTCATTAAAAGAAACAAGGGGACTATCAATGAAGAAAAGACCTATTCTCTAATCCACAGTGTGCAAGTCCCTGATCTTAAACATGAAATGTTTTTAAGTTAAATCTTGCTAATATTAAATTACACTAAAATTTAAGATGCCACTAAAATGATTTGTCTTTTATGCTAGATTCATGGATCATAGTTTATTTTAAACCATGAGCTAGTAACAGTCTTCATACACTATGCAAAACTCTGTTAACTTAGATACTTCTTTGAAATTCTGGGCATGAATTCTTAAAGAAATGCATGGCTTGCAAATTTAACTTTAAAAAATCCTCGTGATTTCAAGTGTTGACAGATTTCTTAGTAGACGAAGCTTGTCTACTCAGTAACAAACAAACAAAAAGAAAACATAAGGAAAAAAGTTGGAGCAATGCTGAATTAAAGGAGGAGAAAATACATGCCCTGCCACGCCCCCAAATCACTGCAGCAAGATGTGAAGGATGTATGAAATGACAAATCCCTGTCCAATGCACAGGAAGAATATAAATACTGCTCTGAAATCACCACAGTGATGTTCTATTTGCTAGAATTTTCTGTTTAGGTGAACCCAGGAAAACCTCACCTCACCTACAAATCCAAAAAAGAAATGAACCAAAAAGAAATTCTATTATTTTACGGGATGCGACACCCTCCACTTTTTTTCCCTTTTTCTTAGCCATAACATATTCATTGACTATTAGACATATTCATTGACTATTAGGGTACTTAAGTATTGTTGAGAAGTTTGTCTAACAATTTTTTTTTAATTTTTAAAAAAGGAAATATCAAAACATATATTGCATGGAGGATACCAGAAAGGGTTTCCATTCTGGAGTCAACCAGACCTGGGTCTGAGCCCTAGTTTTGTTTGAATCCTGGGTTTGACTTTAGTTGCATGACTTTGCACATTTTTTAAACTTCTCTGAGCTTCAATCTTTTGCTTTGTGAAATGGAGATAATATGGACCCACAGTTTAAAGGTTAAATGAAATAACTTAAGTCACTGAAGTCACTAGCACAACATTTGACAACGTAGGTAGTTGTAAAATTTGGGTCAATTTTTTCCTCCCTTTTCTTGATGGAGGTACCTGTTCTGGCATGGAAGGAAGGTTGCATTTTGAACTGGAAGTCTTGGGTTTTGATTTTTCACTTTTTAATTTATTAGACAATTCACTTGACCTTTCTGAATACATATTAGCTAATTTTTTCTGAAAATATATACTGGTTATATCCTATGAGAAAAATATGTGAAAATGTAGACTTTAAAATGTTAAAGAAGGGCAAGGTATTATTATTATTATAAATTAACATAACTGAGTCAAAAATATATACAGATATAGTATTCAGGTTTCTATGAATCTGTTCTTCAGGGACGCAAATAACTACACTGTTATCTTATTCTAAAATGTTACCGTGAAAATTGTCTTTGGGCAGTTTCTTCAAGGGCATATTCATTGGAAGTATCTCATAATAAATTTCAAGATGTCCTCAGAATGCAGAGGTTACGAATGAGTGTACTGGAATTGGACTCCAGGATACCTGACTTTGCATTTCTATTCAAGCTGCAACTTGACTTTTTCTATCTGGGTTCTCTCCATATCATTCAGATGCCTTAATTCATTATGGAAATTGATGCTGAGTATTTACCCCATGCCAGACTACCATTCCTCTTTACATATACAAATGTAAGTCACCTTGGGAAAAATTAAAACCTAGGTCCTACTACATTTCAAACAATAACTAATACTTTTAGAAATTTTTAGAACCTTCTCCCAGTTGATAATGTTACAGAAAGTAAACTGAGGCAGAGGAATTACCCCATGTCACTGATAAGAATCCACATAAAAGTTCTTCTCTCAAATGAAGTGACATTCTGACTCAAAGGTATAGCTTCATATGCATAAAAATTAGGTGATCACCAGAGAAAATAATTTTCAAAATCTAATTTAATTCATTTAATACAACCAGGAACCAAAGAAAATGAAAGATGTCAAGGAAAAGAGAAAATATACCCCAACCAGTAATAGGTTTCATTTCCTACTAGGAAAAAAAAATTAATGTTCAGTAAAATTTGAAAAGAGAATGAGGCCAATTCATTTTGATCCTGTGGCAATACTTTGAAGCTCACTTTTTAACCTAGTCTATTTTACATTTCCAGATGTCATGAAAGGCAATGTATGCAGAAAGCAGTACCAACGGGGATTTGGGTATTTCATTTTCCCCACTGCAGTGATGATTTGGATCTTACTTTTTCTGAAAGCATCTTTAAAGAATTCTTCAAGCTGTCTGGAGAATGCTGGCTTGCAGAATTAAGCAGTAGGTCTGCATAGGTTGCTATAAGAGGTTGTAGTTGATTGATGTTGCTGAGAACTTCTTTTGCTTTGGCTGTGTTTTCAGGTGAATAGTAAATAAACTGGTATCCAGTACTGCAACAACAAAGATAAAGGCAAGTTACACAACGAGCAGAAAGACTTTTCAGCACTTAGTACCAGATGGCAAATGATAAACAGAACTCCAAATAGCATTACTTCCTATTGAACAGATAAGAACCATTCTAAGAGATTTTTATGATATCCGAAGAGTGTTTAAAGTCAAATGACCAAGATAGTTTGTAAGACTAGGTGAAATAAATCCAGTCCTTGCTCAATCACTAGGAAGATTCTTCATGATTACATATGTCAAGTATTAGTATTCAAAAGAAATTAGTATTAATCTTATTAATAACTGTTAGTGAACTTGAGGTCACACAGTACAGAAAGAAAAGTATGAGCCTTTATATTTAGGCCAATATGAATATAGATCCTGGCTCTACCACTTACTAGCTGGGTGATATTGGGCAGCCTTTAGCTTCCTCATCAGGAAAGTGGGAATAATTATGCAAACAGTTCTAAGAGGTGGGTAAGATTGGTCATCATTCATGTGAAATGCCTGACACAGAGCAAGCATTTAATGATTACTGTGTATATTTTTCCCCATGATACTTAGGGCAGGGGGCATAAATTTTAATAGCTGAGCAATGGGGAGAATATAAATTAATGCCAAGTGGGCATATAGAGAATTTTATTGGATAAAAAAGGGACATGACGGCATAAAAATTCCATTATGCTATTTTTTTCATCACCTTTTTTGTTCCCCTTGTGGTTTCTCATTTGACTTGTAAAAATACCTAAAATTGATTACAAATGAAAGAATGACTGACTTTTATAGTCATCATTTAGGAGCTGGTCAAGCATGTTACGGATGTAAGAATTCCATGGAATGAAGGAGTCTTTGGCCAGTTTTATTAGGAAAAACAAAGGAGGCATTCCAGCAGGGAAAGAAGTAAAACAGCAAAACATCAGCCAAAGAAAAAGAAGAGAGTGGCCATGGATGGTGTATTTACATAGTGGGTGCAACACTTGGTTATATCCCTTTATATCCAATCATCAATGCTTTCTTCATAGTATCTTTGAAACCAAGTCCCCTCACAACAAAGTTCCCTTACCGAGAACTTTTTTAATGATTAATTATGATTAATTATTAATCAATTATAAATTAATTTATGATTAATGTCTATATCCAAAACTTTATTCCCTTTCTTGTTTCCTCTGACCTCAATCTTGTGCTCATCGACCAGTCAGATGACTAAAATTGCTGTTGTCGATATCATCATTAACTTACAAACTCAGGTTGTTTCTCCAGGGCAGGATGAGCTAACAGGACCCCAAGCCATGGCCACCTGGTCTGAGAATCATAAACCAGTTATCCTGACTCCCAAAACTATGATTAAGGATTAAGGACTATCACAAAAGGATGATTAATCCCGGCCCCTTTTTTATTCCCCTTTAAAAAAATCTCCAACTCAAAGACCAAGTTGGAGTGGATCTGAGGCTTGCCTCCCCCTCCCTTGCTTGGTGCCCTGCAATAAATCTTCACTTTGCTGTCAGAGTTTGGCTTTCTGACCCATGGGCACATGAGCCCTTTGCTGGGTTTCACCTTGCAACCTGTGATGAGTATTTACTGAATATTTTCTTTACATTTACCAGCTAAATTATTAACATTCCCATAATTCCATTTCTTATTTTGAAATATTAGCATCCAAAAAGACACATTAACATCTAGAAAGCACTCTCCCCTTGCCCTGACACTAGTGATTTTCAGGGCAAAATATCGGTTTCTTCAGGGAGACAATATAATAAATATTTCTATTATTTTATTTATTTTTTCACAATTATTTTAAAACATGACCTCGGTGCTTGGACTATTCAGGAGATAGGACAAGAAGTTGATGAATGAGGGATACAGGTGTCTAAAAGCTAAGAAACACATTGCTATCCTGTGACACTGATGAGAACTCACTCAATTCTGTACTTGGAGATTTTTTTTTAAATTTCAGAAGCAGGAGCTTAAAAATAAAACATACCACTTATTTTAGTGCAAACTGAAGCAAATGACAAGTAAAAATGGCGAGGAGGAGAAAGAAAACAATAGTCCAGGCCAATTATCTCTGTCTCTTCCTGGCTCATCAGATCTCCTGTGGGGCTGTGCTGAGGCCTTTAACAAAAATCATGAACTGGGATGTCCCCCTAATCATCTGTACTCAGACTGGATACAAAATTCAATCCACTGCAGTCTTTAGTAAATCAAACAACTCCATGTTATTTCCGCAAAGAAAATGATTATCTAAAGATACTGACATATACACACTACTATATACAAAATAGATAATCAACAAGGACCTACTGTATAGCACAGGGAACTATACTCAGTATTTCGTAATAACCTACAAGGGAAAAGAATATGAAAAAGAATATATGTGTGTGTGTGTGTGTGTGTGTGTAACTGAATCACTTTGCTGTACACCTGAAACTAACACAACATTGTAAATTCATTATATTTCAATAAAAATAAATGAATAAAGATATTGATGTGTCACCAGGGTGGGGATGATGTTTAATACCCAGCACTTTTTACAGCTGAGAATAGGACTTACTAAGGACTAGACACAGAAAGCAGCCTGTGAGGGCTGCTCTGTGGTCCCTTTTCACTGATCTGCTCTTCTGTTGTTATAATTTGCTTTCTGGTTTCATCTTATGGGGATGGATAGGCCTCCCATGGCTTAGCTCTGGGAAAGCTAGAGCTCTCAAGGCCAGTGTGGTCTTCCCTCCTTCTCTCCACAGCTCTGTCCTCTTTCTGAGTGTGTCAGAAAGACCCTCACATGGTCACTCCTATGCCCTCTTTTTGACTCCTCTTTTTTACCTTCCTTCTGGATTCACATCGTACTTCCCTGGCAGTTCAGTGTTACTTTATTCCTGACAATTATCTATTTTCATTCATTTTTTATACATATTTCCTACTCTGCAAATTCCCTGAGTCTCCTCTCCACTGGAGGAAATACACTGCCAAGATTTATTTCTTACATCTTCTTTCCTTACACCCTAGTTCAGTGGTGTTCAAATTTTAATAGTCATGAGATTCACTCGCGGATGAGGTCAGGGCCTGGGTATTTTTAATAAAGACTGCAGGTGCCCTGGCAACACCAAGAGATTCTGCTGTAGTAGGTTGTAGTCTTCGTAACAAGCACCTCAGGAAATCCTGATGCAGGTGGATAGCTGAGCACTTTTAGAAATACCCTCTGCCACTGTTTTGACTGTGAGTTGCCCTCTACACCTCTGATCACACTACACAATGACTCCGATAAAAGTTCCTTATTCTAAGTTTCTTATTCTTAACTCATTCTCATTTTCATAATGCCTTCTATAAGGCTACTTTTGCACTCCATCTTTTTTTTTTTTTTTTTTACAATTCTGTGCATTATTAGTCATCTATTTATTTATTTATTTAAATTGAAGTATAGTTGATTTACAATGTTGTGTTAATTTCTGCTGTAGAGCAAAGTGATTGTTACACATATGTATATTCTTTTTCATACTCTTTTCCATTATGGTTTATTACAGGATATTGAATATAGTTCCTGTGCTATACAGTAGGACCTTGTTTTTTACCCATTCTATATATACTAGTTTGCATCTGCTAACCCCAAACTCCCACTCCATCCCTCCCCCACCCCACTTCTGCCTTGGCAACTACAAGTCTGTTCTCTAGGTCTAGGAGTCTGTTTCTGTTGTACCCCATCTTTATATTCAGCACAAATTGCTTTGGTTCACTTCTCATTACCAGTGTTGCCCCCATCATCCTTTCATCTTTTCCCTCCCAATATACTCTCCACCCTCTTCTTCTCCTTCCCCAATACATTCTTCAATCACCATCATGGGACCTAACCATAACTCCTGCCCCCCTGTTCCTGAGTCAGTTTCTATTTGAGAAGAGTTATGTAGCAGGCATTGGTTCTCCTGGTTAAGCCTTTTAACGATGAGCATCTTACCTATGGAGGCTGAAAGATTCATTTTCCACAATAAAAGCCAATGTTGGCGTCCAGGATGAAACAGTATGGTATGGAAAAAAAAAAATCACCACCCACAAAATAATTTTAAGTATACATAAATTTCATCTATGTATTCAGTGCCTTACTCTTTAAACATGTCATATATTTGAACAGTTAGAGCTTCTTAAATAGAAAGTTACGAGTATAATTTAATTATTGAGATAAAAAGAATATAGCTAAACTCTATTTTATAGTGGTCTGAAATTTAAACTGAATCCAAACACTTGAATCAACTATCAATCAGACAAAAGCAGAAGAAAGACAAAATATTTGCTTGGACAAAGAATATTTTATAGGAGATAAATAATATAGCAAATCACAGATAATAAAAATTGAAATTAGTGTCATAATATTTTTATATTGATGAAACAGTGAATGAAAGTATATATGTATGTATGTCTATATATACACTTTAGTATATATTTATTTAAATTATTTAATATCCAGTTAATTAGCATACACACATACCCATACTCATATGTTCATGTGCATATTGTTACTACTAGAGGTATCATTTTTGAGATATTTCACATAGTGAAATAATATTCATATTCATAAACTCTAATTGATAACCAAAATATGATTAAAACAATGATATATGTTCTTGTGTGTATATCCCACCTCAGTCACTTCTTGCTGGGCCTCCTTATTTCTCCTCTAGTGTTCCTTTCTTTTATCTATGTGTCCTTCCTAAGTACTCCCATTTAATCTTGTGGTTTAAAAACCTCAGTTATGCTAATGATTTTCAAATTTCTTCATCTCCAGCCTAGACTTTTCCCTGAACTCCATTAAAAGCAAAAGCTCTCCTCTTGACAGTTCCAACTTATCATGTTCCAAACTGAGCTCCTGATCTGCTCCCCATTCTCTACAACCAGCTCCTTCTACCCTCTGCCCCATCATAGTTCACACCAAGCTCATTTGATGCGGCCAATGTCTCTTCTCTTCCTCTCCTAATATTTGCCCAATTTTTCAGAAAATTCTGCCTTTTTTTCCCACACATATGCAGAATCCAACCACGTATTTCCACACTCACTGCAACCATGCTGGTGCAAGCCACCATCATCTACTGTCAGGATTATTACAGTAGCCTCAAACTGGTCTCCCACCTCCGTCCATACTCTGAGACATTGAAATCCTTGACTTGTGCTTAGTTGGATGGAGGCGGGAAGCAGGCAAGGAGAGAGAAATGAAGCAATTCTTTCTTAGTCCCCTGCCCACACCCCAAATCCAAGGACTTGCTCCCCCATTTATCTGTGCCTTCCTTCCCCCAGGCCACTCCTTAACCCATTTGCTCAACCAAGCTACTATTTTGGCAAATGGAGTCATGGAAAAATACAGATGAGAGATGATGAGGAGGAAGGAGGGGAAAGGCAAGGAAAACAGAGGGAGATGGGGCATGGGTAGATTAGGGTTGATGAGCTCAGGAAAAAAATGCTATGGAGTGATGTGCCTCACTCCATAGCAGAAATAAATCTCCGGAGAAAAATCTAAGGACGATTTCCACTTCTTTTTTTTTCCCCTACTCAAGCACTACTTGTAAAAAAAAACGATTTCTTGAATCCAGAGGGAGGGACAGACGTGCTTTCAGTTCTGAGAAGAAAATCATGTGGATAATAAATGAAAATTTACAGCTTAGTGCACTTGAATATACCCTTCTGGCTTCACAGGGTTTAACAATGTGAAATTGTAGAAGGTAAAAAAACAAAAAACAAAAAACATACAGCTCTGCTTTCCCCCATGCGTCCTCTCTTTTTTTTTTTGCTTAGAAGTGTGGCTTAGAAAAAAAACCTTAAAGGAAAACAATATTTGTTTTGTTTACCTCCTATGGATTTCACTTGTATAATTAAGTGAGTTAATTAATTACCTAATTAATCTAAACTTAAATTGATGTTTGTCTCAAAAACTACTCTTTCTAAAAATATTGGTTTCTTGGAAATTTTAGAATCAGCATTTTGAACAAAGCTTGACTCTCTTGTTTATTAGCTCTGCGACAGGTAATGCTAATTAAAGGGGAAAAACCTAAAATTCATTTCATTTCGGCTCAATTTGCCCTCAAAGGAAATTTGCCTATTGGCTCTGGTCACACTGTCTCCTACGATCATCCCACTTTTCAGTTTGAAAGTTCTTATCTGCGATTTTTTGACCATTAGAACTAATATATATATATATATATATATATATATATATATATAAAATCCTTTCCTTCGGCCTACTCTTGCTCTAACAAAAGGTTCCCAGACACTATTATATGACAAAGTCCAATGAGTTTTCACTTCCTTCCATGGCCTATTCCCATTTATCCTTGGTTTCACTTGCCCTGATTTCCTCTGCCAACTTCCAAGAGTCTGGTAGATCTATTTCTGCCTAGTTTGGCTTCTGGTATTTTCATGCTCACTGCTCTGTGCAGATGTGATGGAGTAGCACCCAAACCAGGTCCCCGATTCCCTCCCATCCAAAAAATTTCTCAACTCCATCCTGGACCTCATTCATTCACACATCTAATTAAAGTACAGAGTAAGATAAGGTGTAAGAATAGAAACCATTCCCAAATACACTGCAAGGTAAATGTTCCCCTGACTGCAAATGGGCCTGAGGGATATTTTTAGAGGTGATGGAAATGTCCTAAAATTGGCTTGTGATGAGGATCACATAACTCTATAAATTAACTAACATTCACTGAACCATACACTTAAAAAAATAGGTCAATTGCACATTATTCTACACAAGTAGAGAGTAGAATGCTGGTTCCCAGGGTCTGGGGGAGTGGGAAATGGGAGATATTGGTCAAGAGGTACAAAGTTTCATTTACCCAAGATGTATGTGTTCTGGAGATCTAATGTACAGCCTGGTGACTAACAATGATGTATTGTATTCTTGAAATTTGTTAAGAGGGTAGATTTTAAGTGTTCTCACCACAAAAAAAGAAAAGAAAATGGTAACTATGTGAGATGATGGGTAGGCCGATTAGCTTGATTGTGATGCTTATTTCATAATGTATACATATATCAAAACATCAAGTTATACACCTTGAATATATAAAACTTTTACTTGTCAATTATACCTCAGTAAAGCTGCAAGAAACAAGCAAGTGTTCCCAGCATATGATATGGTAGTGCTGGTGATTATGATTCTGGGATAAGAATACAGGAAAACAGAAGGTATATTTAGGACCCATTTCATTTTTTTCCCTGTTAAATCTGATATTTTTATGGAGGGTCTCTAAAAAAGCCAATAATTAATACTGTGGAATTTACACTAATAATCCAAGTCTCTCTCTCTCTCTCATTTTAATAGTTAATAATTATTGGGTCTATAATATGGGTTTAGAATTATGCTAATTTCTTTTCAGGGATTATTTTATTTAGTCATGAGAACAACTCTCTGAACAACAAATATTATTCCATTATATAGATTTAGGAATTGAAGCCTCAGTAGGTTAAGTAACTTGATCTAGAACATACAACTACTATAAATGGTAGAACCAGGATTCAAATGCAGGTCTTTATTAATACACAGTTTGAACTCTTAATTGTGTTTTACTATTTTATGAACATGGTATTGATCCATTTGAGATTTGAAAAAAATTGCAGTCCCATAACTAACACAGGAAACATCTTTTATTTAGTAAAATAATGGTAGGTACAGCATATAAATAAGAAATAAAATATAATTGAAGAAGTTCTCATCTTCTTATGAAAACAAAGCTCATTAGAGAAGATGTATGATTCTATTTTATAACACAGATTAGACACAAGAAAGAATTTGAAAATCATCTCACCATAAATTGCTTGCAACAAATATTTAACGACTGCTATTCAGTCAATGCGCTGAGAAAAGCAAAAGGCTGGAGTTAGCCAGCAAGATAATCACGGGATGAGTGTGGTGATGCTTATCCTCTAAATGCTACAGCCAGGGCTGGCAGCAGAGAAGAAGAAAAAGGGGGATAAATAGCTGCTTCCCACAAGTCCTTGCGAACCTAAGGCTCTATATTGTTAATATATGCAAAAATCGCCCAGGTAGCCATAGTTTCAGGGTTTGTTTACTAACCACTCAGTACTATAGCTCTTTACATTACCCAGAGCTCAGACCTTCATTTAAGAGCAATGTAAAAGGATGTCACATTGCATCCAAATTTCCTAGGCATTTTGTTGTTGGAGATTTTTTTTCATGATACCTAGTTTTCCATATTTGCTGGAAGTAGAAGGGGCAAAAGTGTTTTACAAAGACATTTCTCTTATTACAACTAGGAGAGATAGAAAACAAAAAAGAAAGTCCTAAAGGAAATAGAACTCTGTATCTATCTCTACCACTCTAAGTTAACTTGTTATCCTTTCCAAAACATTCACCAATACCTGTCCTCTGTGTATACATAATTTCATGTTTTATTACAAGTACCTTTTTATATACACCTCTAGATACCTCATAATCCACATACTAATTGAAATGACTACATAGTGTTCCACTTTAGTGATGCAGAATAAGCTTTCTTAATCATTCATTCAAGATGTTTCTAAAATTTTACCATTATGAGTAGAATCTCTGAATACCTGAAATATTTTTTTTAATTATTTTTATTATATATAATTCCTTAATAAGTGGTTTTCCTGAGGTGTATTTAGGAAAGCTATAGATAGAGAATCAGTAAGTCCAGAGTCTTAAAAATATTTTACTGACTATTTTCATTAGCAGATTAAAATAGTAACTGATCTGAGTGCAAATTACCACATCAATGCAGTCATTCTTTTTTGTAGTACAGATAAAGTAATTTACTTTGAAAATTATATTCTCATAAAGGCCCAGAAAGGGTCAAATGCATCAACTTTTAAAAAATTTCTATCCAGTGGGTAGCAAAAATCAATTCTTAGAAAGGTTATCCGTAAACTAACATCACTCATTCATTCATTAACAGCATACACATTTCGTGTTGAAAATCTATTGATTGTATGAGGATGAATGCATATAGAAGACCTTGAGACTGGGCACCGAAGTCTGATTTTCCAGCTCTGTTATTAGCTGTATGGGCGATTCAGTCTTTGAAACTCATTATTCTCATTGATAAAATAAATAGGGGAATTTGTAATCTGAGATTCCCCGTAATTTCTAAGATCTAAAAGATTCTTTAATGCAAAAAAAAGGCAGACTCAAATAACTTTCTTGTTTCCCAAAACTTCTTTTCATATTGAATATAGACAACTGATCTTATCAAGTAAACATGGTAAACACATGGTGTATTTCCTGTATTCCCTTTCCTCGTGAATTTTTCATTTACCCAGTTATATTAACCAGAAGCCTGAGTCCTTCAACCCTGCTCAGTCCCTCAAGTCCTCATCCAATTGGATTTAAATCCTGTAAAAATTTCCTTAAATCTTCTTCAACTCCAGTACTCACCCATCTCCTCTCACCAGCACTATTATAATAGCCTAATTGTTTGCCCTTAGTTCTCTCCACATAGTAACTCAAATGCGCATCTGATCATGTTAATACCCAGATAAGAACCTGTCAATGAGCCCTCTTAGCCTAGCCTAGCCTATAGGATGAGAAGCCAGGACTTGACACAGCAAACAAGGGTCCTTCAGATTTGGTTCCCATCCTTTAACCCTTCCCTCTCTCTCTCTCATTCTCTCTGTCTGTCTATCCGTCCCTTCTGTCTCTCTGTCTCTGTCTCTGTCTCTCTGCCTCTCTCTCTTTCTCCCAGCTGCTCTATGTTGCTGGAGTTCCTAAGCCAGGTGCAGTGAATGGCACCACCCTGCCCAGGTGTGCTGCACAGAAGCCTGGGAGTCTTCCTAGACACCTCTGGATTTTTACCTCCCACTCCAAACAGACACACAAAGTCCAAACAATTGCCAAGTCCTTTAAAATACCTCTGTAACTGATCCCCTTCTCTACATCTGTGCTTAAACCACCCTAAGCCAACCCACCTTTCTTCAACAGAAGCGCTGCAATAACTACTTACTTACGCAAGCCTCTTGACAGGGAAGAAGACATTGGAATAGCTTAGGCAAGGTCCCATCTAATAAAGATTCTGCAATGACACTATTTTTTCTCATGTCACACAAGCTGATTGTGTGATTTTCCCATGACATAAATCCCATGTGTACATTTTTTTAAGTTAGTACTTTCACTATAATCTTTCAAAGAATGAGATACTCTAGAGTTAGTTTCTAAAGCTCTGGAAAATACAGCACTTTTAAAATTTTCTGGCAATTTATTTGTAGATGACTTTCCTTTCTGCTGTTTGCTGCCTCTAGAATGATGGATATTAAATATCTAAGCTAATAGAGAGCTTTAAAGAACATGCTGAAAATTACTCAGCATTTAATCTGAGTACACAAGGTCCTCCTTGGATTAAAAGCATACTAGTTAAGATGACCTAACTATGTCACGATTCCAAATATTTTTTTAGTTTATAGTGAAGAAGAAATGCAACTCCTGATTTACAGAAAATAAGTCCTCAAACCATATATTCTTTTCATATTTAGTTTTTTAAGCAGAAAAAAAAGGTTTCTATAGTTTGCTATAGATTCCACATTTTAACTCCTAATATTCCTATTGATTAACTTTTTCTTCTGAGCTAAAACCAGAAGTCATATCTTAATAATTGTGCGAAATTAAAACATTTAATTGTAAAGTCAAATTATCCAAATTATCTTCCTGAGAGTGATGATACACTTAATATGTCTTTCCTCAAAAATCTCAAGATTGTAACCATTCTTTCTAACAATCGAATGATTTCAACAGAAATCAGCCACATCCACAGTGCAGATAAGGAAACTAAAGGGTAAAAGCTCAGTGGTTTTCTGACATCACACAGTTAAGATTATGTGTTTTATCATTTTCAGACAATGTTCTCTTTACCGAATTTATTATCACTCTAAATTCTAGGATCATTTAGCAAACTTGTTTTCATTTACAATTAAAGTCATTTTCTTTAAAGGAAAGATTCAATTTTTAAGAAGTTTGAACTGTTACACTTGACACAATGTTTCTTGCTTCAGATTATACTTTGCTTCACAAGCTTTTGGGTAGGTGATTGGAAGAATGTTGCCAACTTTTAAACGTTAAAGTCACCACTGCATTACTAATATTGAACCGGATTTTAGGTTGGCTATTTTTATAAAAATCATCAGCTTTCCTCTTTCAGAACACATAAAAGTATATTTTCACTTCCTAGTGAGGCACAAGCAAACGCAAACATTCTAATAGCTGACAAATGGCTGTCTGAAAGCTTACAAGACATTTTCCACAAATGCCCCTATGTTTCTGTCACCTAATTCCAACACAATGATCTCTTTAGGCAGAGCAATTTGTTCATCCTTTTACTCCTCTGACAGACAATGCTTTCACTTCTTTTATTTACTTCTTCATATACTTAGTCATTCAAGGAACACTTATCAAGTTAGTTCCTGGGGATACAGAAACAGTCCACGCCCCCAGAGTACACAGTCTAGAGGGGAAGAGAGGCAATTAGGTATGTTTGTATAAAAGCAGATGTGGGGGCTTCCCTGGTGGCGCAGTGGTTGAGAATCTGCCTGCCAATGCAGGGGACACGGGTTCGAGCCCTGGTCTGGGAAGATCCTACGTGCCGCAGAGCAAATGGGCCCGTGAGCCACAATTACTGAGCCTGCGCGTCTGGAGCCTGTGCTCCGCAACAAGAGAGGCCGCGATAGTGAGAGGACCGCGCACCGCGATGAAGAGTGGCCCCCACTTTCCGCAACTAGAGAAAGCCCTCGCACAGAAACGAAGACCCAACACAGCCATAAATAAATAAATAAAAATTAAAAAAAAAAAAAAAAAAAGCAGATGTGGCCTTGCCAAGGAGTTGGAGAAGACTTCAGGAAAAAAAAAAAAGACTTCAAGGCAGACCTGAAACTGAAGAACTTTGGTCTGGTTCACCATGGAGGGTGGTATGAGAGGAGAAGATGATGGTGTGAGTGGAGAAAGATGAAGCTAGAGAAAAAGTCAGGGTCAGATGACACATGAATATCTTATGCACCTTGTGCTTTATTCTCCAGGCAAGAGGCAGCTATGAACTGTTCAACATGGTGAAATCACAAGATTGTACTTGCCTCTTAGAGATATTATTCCAACCAAGGTGAGGAAAACGGATGAGATGAGAGCCAGCCTGGAGGATGAAGAGTGATTAAGAGATTTGGCAGTAGGACATTTAAAAACTGGTGATTCTATGGGTTAGGATTATCCTAAACCACAATTGATTATTGAAATGAGCGACTTCCTGAGATATAAGAAGGTAGAAGTGATGGAACTGATTTTTTTTTTTTTCTGGGAAGTGGAAGCAAGGGAAGAAAAGTAGTCAAGGATTTTCAAGCTTCAAAGTCGAACATCTAGATGGATGTGGTGTCTTAATTAAGAAAAACAATCCCCAAGAGAAGTTTGAGGATAAGGGGATGAGAGATGACTGAATATGTCGACTTTGAGGTGTTTGGATGATACCATTAACGTGGAGCTGTCTACTAAATGGTGGTAAATACATGTCTGAATCTCAAGAGCCATGCCTGGGCTTAGCACAGAGATGGTGTACGAAGCCTAGTACTTAAGAATATGTGGGCACAAGGTCCTACTGTAGAGCACAGGGAACTATATTCAATATCTTGTAATAACCTATAATGGAAAAGAATCCGAGAAAGAATATATATGTCTATATATACGTATATATGCATCTATATGTATAACTGAATCACTTTGCTGTATACCTGAAACATTGTAAATCAGCTATACTTCAATTAAAAAATTTTAAAAAGAATATGTGGGCAATTAGGCATATTATGCACATTAATACAACTCTTTTGGAAGGCAGTATGACAGCATCTCTAAAGTGTAACCACTTCAACTAAGAAATTCCACTTTTAGGAATTTTATCGAAAAGAAACGCAAATTTGCAAAAACATAAGAATAAGAATAAGGGTTTACCTTGCAAACACAGAGTTATAACAAATAATAGGAATTATCTAAATGCCCATCAATATTGTATTGGTTAGATAATTCTGCTACATTCAATCAATAAAACCCTACTTAGCTTTTAGGAAAAAAAATGAGATCTAAATGTATTGAAATTAAAGGTTGTCAGACATTTTTTTGAGTAAAAAAATACTTGTTTACATGTTTTATATAAATAATAGCTAATATCTATTAAGCCCTCATTATGTGCCAGGTACCATTATAAATGTTTGGTGTATATGAAGTCATAAAATCTTCAGAACAATCCTATGAGGTAAAGCAATATTATTTCTGTGTCACGAGTGAGGAAACTACGGTACAGAGGGGTGAGGTAATCTGACTAATGTCACAATGCCAGTAAGTGCCCAAACCAGGATTCAAATCCATACAAGGTGTAGAGTCTATGAATTATCTGAGATGAGAGTTTCGGCCTTGCCCCAGAATGGAGGCCAGAAAAAGTAAACTGAATTATAGGAAAGTCGAGAACATGACATTCCCATGACCTGAGTTTGTGTGGACAAAGTGTCCTGATCACTGAAAACTCAAAGAGTTGGATAGCTAGAAAAAATTGTATAGGGAAATGCATTAAGCTGTTCAGATTGGTTTACTCTGAGGAAGGAGAATGGAAAAGGCAGACTTTTCACTTTATGTGTTTCTTTATTCTTTCAATTTGTGTGCTAGAAGCAAATATTGTTTTTTTGTATAGTTAAAAAGAGAATGGAAAAGGCAGACTTTTCACTTTATGTGCTTCTTTATTCTTTGAATTTGTGTGCTAGAAGCAAAAACTGTTTTTTTGTATAGTTAAAAAGAGAATGAAGGAGGAGAAAAACTGCATTACAAATTCACTTAGGATCATATGCAACTTAGCAAAAATCCTTTCATTCCCTTATATTACATTTAGTTTAATGCTTTGCAAGTGTCATCATTTAGTTTGTAGAGTATGTCCAAGACTCAGCAGGGCTATTTAATTGAAGTATTTTATTCTCTCCTGACTCCACGCTATAGATGTTGTAAGAGCTAAAACCCACCTATTCTTGAAATTTTGTTGTTGTGCACAGGGGGTTGCACAGAGAAAAGTGCACATTGATGAGAAAAACCTGGTACACAGTTTTGGCAGACCTAGCGTTGTATTTGCTCAAACAAGAACCAAGCTGAAAGCTAAGAGTGGCCGAGGAGAAACTGACTCACCGGAAGAAGAAAATATACCTCCAAGGAATCAAGTTATAATCAACACAAAAATTAAATTGCTATCTCCTTGGAAATGATATGTTGTCAACTACTGGACACAGTTCAAAAGAAAAAAAAAGGAATGAACAGGGCTTTTATTCACACTTCTTATTTCTACAGCGTCTGTATGATTTTATTATACTTTTAAAATTTCTTTATTTTTTGGTGCTATAAAGTGTTTTTTCCAAAAAGGAAAAATGTATTTGAACGTGAACAGGAGATGAATTTTAGCTATAACTTGTAAGACTGATATTATTAAATATAGTAGCTTTGCTGTATTGGGCATGACTTCCAAAAACCAAAAACACATAAGGATTTTTAAATGGAGAGCACTCAATTTATACACTTTGAAGAATTAGTCATTTTAAGCCATTTTGAATTTTTTAATTTATAATAGAAAAAAAACATAAGACGTAGATTACATGTGGAAAAACAAACTGGAAGAGACTACCAATATGATCACAGTAACTGTCTTGTTGAGGAGGGCGATTATGGGTGATTTTAAACTCCTACTTTTGACTTTTCTACATTTGCCAATAAACGTATTTACAAAATTGGAAAACTGTCAATAGAAAGCAATATATTAAAAATATATATCACTAAAAGATAAAAAGTATTTCTATTTAAAAGATATATGACATGAGACATGGATTTACACAGAGTTATGATCTCAGATTCTAAACTGCTCTACCAGTGAGTGACAAGATAAATTTCTGAGAAAAACCCAGAGATCAAGGTAGAGACAGGGAAAGACCTCCAAGTAGGGGAAAAAAAATTGGCTCTCAAATATCAAATCATGGATGCAGTCTTATTGCTTTCAATGAATACATTTGAATCACTCATTCCCTTTCATAAAAGAAATGAAAATCTTTGTCTTAAGCATGAAAGTGAAGGGTTTGAAAACAAATATACTGGTAACTGTTGCCTAGTCTGCTCATATGTTACTGGAGAAAGTACATAAAAAGAAGAGTTGGAAAACTCTGACCGTTTTGCTTAGATATCTCAGCTTTATACCACTAATGAAAAATGTTAATTTATGTTTTAAACCCCACCCCCCCAATTAAGCAGTGGTTAGTGATACTGTCTGATGAATATATTTCAGAGGTAGTGGTATGATTTTGCATCCAGTTCTCCCATTTCTGGTTTATTGGATTCTTGCTACACTATAGGCTACAGAGAACTTTCTTCCCTGATGTGGTATTTCTCCTTTTACTCAAGAAACTTCCTATTTATAATAGAGAATTGGGAAACTTCTATTCATATTTCTCCTTACAATAATAAGGAAAATTTTCCTTAGAAATTGTATAACCATTGTGACTGTATAACCCTTGATCTCATTAAAAAGTAAGGCTGGTTTGTTTAACTCTTTGTATTGTTTTACTTTCCTTCGGAAAATTCCCCCAAATTCTAGTACGACTCAAGTGTTGTAAGCTCAAGGACCGCCTATAACATTTCTATTGGTAAATTTTAGTTTGTTTTCCTTATGATTTTTCCAAATGATTTTTTTCTCTCTTCCATTTGAGATTTTGGGGTAGTCAATCTTGATTATGGGACCAGATTGAGGGGGTGGGAGGTGTGGAGGGAAAACCATGGTAGATACTCAAGGCAGGCATTTGACACTAGGATCTCTTGCAGGGAGTCAGCTCTGAGTTCGTCCCTAATAAACAGGTAGATCATAAGGAATTAATATTCTCCAGGAGTGAACACTGCCCCTCATTGGCTTTTTTTCTTCTTTACAAAGGCTCTTGGTTTTCATGAGGTGCCTCTTTATCTCAGTGAAAGGGCTGTGCTTTCAGGTCATGATCTTACTCAGTGAAAGTTCTGGCTTAATCTGAGGTTCCTGCTGAAATTACAAATGATCAAAGACGGCAAAGTATGTGTTGTTGTGGTAGATTTTCCCTTTCTTTTACGAAATACTGGAAGTAAAGAATTGATTCATATTTTGAGGGAGGAGTCCACAAGCTTTCAAATAGTGCCTAGGTAAATCACCGAATCCAGAAACACATAAGTGTTTGATGAACAAGTGAATACATGGGAAAAAGTATATATATTTATATATGTATGTGTAAAACTGAATCACTTTGCTGTACACCTGAAACTAATACAACATTGTAAATCAACTATACTCCAATAAAAAAATTTTAAATGATTAAAATGGTAAATTTATATGTTACATATATTTTACTACAACAAATAAAGCTTAAAAAAAATTAAAAAAACAAATAAAAAACCCCCAAATAATATATGAGTAATTAGGGCTTTGGTTCTCCTAGAAAAGTCTCATGTCTAAAGCATGAAAAGCTCTATAATATGCTCTGTTTTATTCATCCATGTTACTCAGGCCCAGGTTTTCCCAAATCAAAACTCTTACAACTTTATCCCCATCTTTGGTTCCATTTTGTAACAATTTAATGAGTTGGGGATTCTTTAAAGAAAAATTTCCAGTAAGCAAGATGTAATGCTTTTCTTCTGTATTGCAACAAATATTCCTTTATGTAGATTTTCTTTCCTCCTGATAGATACTAATTGAGGTTCTATACATTTTTCAAGTTTAACTCGTGTCACTATTCCTGTTTCTAGTCTCCACACCCTTCACCTGTCTTCTCCCAGCATTATTCACTTACATCTGTATCAGTGGTTCTCAACCCTGGCCACACATCAGTCTCACCTGGGAAGCTTTTAAAACTTACCAATGCCTGGGCTCCATTCCCAGAACTGACTTTATATGTCTGGGGTGATATCCTGGCATAGATAAAATATTTTAAAGCTCCAAAGGTGATTCTAATGTGCAGCCAAGGTTGAGCCTGTATTCCACTCTTATTCTCATTTCAGTAAAGGGATGGCATCCCTTTCCCCATGCGGTCTGTCACTGAACTGATTTCCAACCTCCATGAATTACATAGAAGGTGCCTCTCCCCTCAGAGCCCCTAGCTGGAACTCTGACGTCCACTCCCTGTTGAAATAATAAGGCAAAAGAACTACTTTCTGCAGCAAAAGGGTCTGGGGGAAGGATGTGACAATTAAAGGATAACCTGAGGGAGTTTTTATGTGGTAATGGGATAGTTATTTATGATGATTACGGTGATGCTTACTCTAATCTACACCTGTGATACAACCTCATAGAACTATATACGCTGCCCACCAAAAAACCAAAACCAAAACTAAAAACAAAAAACTAGAGAAATCTTAAAAAGGAGGTAGCTGAGTTAATAATATTGTATCAGTACAGAGACAATTTCTTTAAAACAAGAAAGACAAATATATATATGCATTGCTAGTTTATACGTTTATATAACAGTATATCAGTTACACAATTCTAACTTATTTTTAATGCTTTCTTCCTGAATAGGCTGGAGATGTCAAGAACTATTCATTGTGATGGACCAAGCTTCTTTATCTCCTAACCTGGTATACGAACTTCCCCAAAGAGAAGATAAATATCATTAATGCATCCTGTCATCACTTACTTTCTTCTTTCCGTTTCAAATCTATGGAGTAGTTTCCGAAGACCACCATTCTTAAATCCCTGAAAATGCGCAGCTGGGGCTCCCACAGTTATGACATCGTAGAGAGCATCTGGAACAGGAATGGACAAGGAGATGAACACTTTGCAAACATTTATCTCCAACATGCTATTTGCATTGAAGCCTACACACTGTGGAGAGTTTGAGAAATTATTCTGTTTGATTTTGCAGGAATAAAAATGAACTCACATCTCAAGGGGGCAAGAGGAGCTAATCAATCTTTCTAAAAGCCACCTGTGCACCTAAACAAGTTATAATATTTCCTTGATTTGTGACTACATCTTAATTATATGCTACTGTGTAGAACAGTATGTTCTCTCATTCTTCTATATACTTACTGAGATAACATGTTAGTTGGTCTTTTGTGTATTTTACTTTATTGAGTTTTGCATCATTTAATTTGCAATCATATTGAAATTCAACAATAATGAACAATCTTTCAACCAAAAGTTGCCGAGAAAAGAACCAAAATATTAATGCATTTTGACTCAAGGGCAGAACAGTAATAGTGCATTTTAAAAATCGATACATAGTAGTTTCCTGCCTGTATATACTAAATCTTACACAATTTTGAATGCATGCAATTGAATTTTGCAATTTCCTTAGGTAACATAGAAAGAATACACAAAATGTCTCTTGATCTATTTTCCAGTGAGATACTTTGTTTTTTTTAATAAAAAAACCATACATTTAAATTGAAACTCAATCCTTTGATCTTCAAAGCCATCAAGTTTGATACATATTAAATTTACCACTTCAAAACATGCCATCATTTTTACATTCTAATGAAAAGTATCACCATAAGAAGGAAGACAAAGTGAATGCCCTCTTGTTAAACTACATTTTATTTGAGAAACCTAATTTCATAGTAGATCCTTTTCAAATTGATTTTGGTATTGACACCTTGGTTGTTTTTCTGATCTCATTCACAGGGAAAACATAAATTATTTTATTAGCTTCAGGTAAACACCATAACTTCTTCACAGTGGTTCAATCCAAATGCACCTGAAATAGTTTTTCTTCTTTTTTTAATAAAATATGTCTTAAATTGAAAAGACTTCAGCTGTACTCAGAGAACTCAAGGTGACCAAAAAACAGAAATACAACCCAAACCAAATGGTTAGTAAGGCAGATACTGAACGATCACTTAATGGATTGCTGGAGTGGTGAGCTCTTGTTCTTTTAAAAAGTCACTAATCAACTAGAAGTCATCTTTTCTTAAAATAGCAACACATTAGACTAATGTGAAATTTTCAGATTTCGTAGTCCAGGGGATTTTAGCCTAGGGCTAAGAAGAGGGTTTTAAGGTGTCCAGGGATGGATGGTGAATTGTATTGGTGCATCTGTTCTACTTCATGGAAAGGGGTCACAGCTTTATTGAACACTCATGAGATCACCCAAAATGGGCCAACTAAAGACTTGTCTACCTGCATGTATCCGACGAGAAACCTGAGGATCTTGAGAAGTTACCTGCTTTGTCTGAAGTCCCAAAGATGTTATACTCAGGGCCTTCTAACTTCTACCCCAGGGATGGAGAACAAGTGATTTAAGTTATTGACTGTTGGACCTTGAGTCCCTGGCTCCGGATCCCAGCTCTGCCATTGTATAAGTTGTGCAGCATTGGGAAAACTACTAACCCTTTCTATGTCTCAGCTCCTCAGCTAGAAAATGGAGTGGAAAGTAGTAAAAAGAGGTTAGCATTTAGTAAGTATTGTCTATGATTATTTTCCCTATAGGAAGTAATCCTACCAATTAAGCAAAGAAAACTGATATTTTAACTTTTGCTTCTTTCTCCATAAAAATAAACTTTTCAGTCTGAAAAGGAAAGTGATTCTGAGGCTCAGTCTTCTGAATAAGATCAGTTCCTGTGTTAATCTAAACTAAATACAAAAAAAAATCATCATGATGTTGTAATGAAATACATTGCATTTCTGCTAAAACCTGGGTGACCAGCAATACCAACAATATACCAAAGTGACTATAAACTGTATCCACATGTCCCACCAAGCCCAAATTAAATGCATTCCTAACTCAATTTTCAAAAAAAGTTGTCTGTGGACTTTCACTGGGTCCAAAAAGACTTGTAGCCTCTCCAACACCACCCAGCAAGAGGGGAAGGATGAGGGAAGTGGAAATCTGAGTGGAGAAAGCAGTCTTAATTGATGGAGATTAAAATGACTTGATTATGCAAAATTTGCAAAACCATTTGTCTTTCTCTGTCTGGCTTAGTTCACTTAGTATGATAATCTCTAGGTCTGTCTATATTGCTACAAATGGCATTATTTCATTCTTTTTTATGGCTGGATAATATTCTATTGTTCTGACTTTTCCTGCTCTTCTTCTCTGGTTCCCTGTGACCCATGTAGACACTTCATTCCTTTAAGTCTTCTAGTAAAGTCCTCAAGATCTGAAGATCATTTCCAATTTCTCTCTTTCCCTCAACATTATATCTGATCAGTTCTAACAACTCCGCTACCAAAATTTTATTCTCTCTTATACATGTTAAACATCTTTACCTTAATTTTGATCTTCCTCATGTCTTGTCAAGATTCCTACTGCCTCTTCAGTCCTAGCCTCTCTGCATTCACAATGCAGTGGCTTGCTTCTCCTATATGGGTGGCCATTCAATCACTCTGCCCAAAACACAGGCTTTGAGACTTATACCCCTCCTCATATCTTTCAAATATAAATAGAAGAACATTCAAATGTCTCAGCATCATGCATGTTTTAAGTGCTCAATAAATGTCAACAAATAGATAAACAAATATTTTGAGGGAAAATTCAGTTTGTCATGTTTGTCTTCAGATCATACATGGAATTACTATTCTTAGTTGAAGAATAAAAATTGTAGATACACTATCCAGAAACAAATATATTAGAATCTGGAATATATGTATATATATTCTCCAGGGTATGGGAATGAATATATATCCATTCATGAATCACATTCTGTAGAATAACAGAGAGCTTACGATTATCACACGCAAAAGAATGAAATTAGACCCTTATAGCAAGCACAAAAATCAACTCAGAAAGGATTGAAGATTTAAACATAAGATGTAAAACTGTAAAAGTCCTAGGAAAAAAACATAGGGAAAAGGTTTCATGAAATTGGTCTTAACAATGATTTCATAGAAATGACACAAAAAGCACAAGCAATGAAAACAGAAATAAACAAGTGGGACAACATCAAAGTAAAAAGCTTCTGCATGGCCAAGGAAACAATCAGTAGAGTGAAATGGAAATACACAGAATTAGGAGAAAATATTTTCGAATCATATATCTGATGAGAGATTAATTTCCAAAATATGTAAGGAACTCCTACAACTCAATAGTAAAAAAAAATTAATAACCTGCTTAAAAAATGGGCTAATGACTTGAATAGACATTTTGCCAAGAAGACATAAAAATGGCGAACAGGTAAATGAAAAAATGGTAAATGTCATTAATCATCAGTAAAACGCAAATCAAAACCACAATGACATATCACCTCACATTTATAAAATAGATCTTATCAAAAAAAAAAAAAGACAAGTGTTGGCCATGATGTGGAGAAATTGGAACCCTTGAACACTGTTGGTGGGATGCAAAATGATGCAGCTGCTATGGAAAACAGTATGGAGGTTCCTCAAAAAATTAAAAATACAACTATTATATGATCCAGCAGCCCCACTTCTGTGTATTTATACACAGGAATTGAAATCAAGATCTTGAAGAGATATTAGCACTCCTGTGTTCATTGCAGCACTAATTATAATAGCCAAGACATGGAAACAGCCTAAATGTCCATCAACAGGTAAATGAATAAAGGAAATGTGCTGTATACATACAATGGAATACTATTCAGCCTTAAAAAAGAAGGAAATTCTGCAATATGTGACAGCATATATAAACCTTGAGGATATCATGCTAAGAGAAATAAGCCAGGCACAGAAAGACAAATACTGCATGACTGCACTTATATGAGGTATCTAAAATAGTCAGTGCATGGTATCAGGAAGTATGTTAATATGTATTACTTGATGTTAACTGCAATTCATTGGTCAAGGTGATATCTGCCACTGCCTAGAGTTGATTCTTCACTGTAAAGTTACTAAATATTTGAAGGGGCATACTTTAAGATTATGCAAATCTCCTGTTTCTGTTTAAACTGGTACCCATTAATTTTAGCATCCACTGATGAACCTTGCCTGTGGCAATTATTATTGTTCAAATGGTAATTTTCCATTTCCCTCATTCTTGCCAAATTTATTAATTGGAATTCTTCTGGAAGGAATAGATGACCCTTCTTCTTCCTTCATTTGTTTATTCAGTTATTTATTAACATCAATATGAGTATTTTGTTCTTTGATTCGTAATCCAACCCTAGCTTTATGTTTAAACTGTTCCAGCTTTGTCCACTGGGAGCTCCTTCGGAATGCCCCCTGTTTCACTTTTTTTGTCCCTTCTGTTTTTTGTTTTGTCTTATTTTATTTTGTTTTGCTTTTTGGTTTTTGGACACTTCCTTACTTTCTAGAGCCACAAGATACTCCAGACTCATATTTTCCCTGCCACAGCCTTGGAATCAACCAGCTTTCCAAGGAACCCTAGTTCTTTTTATTGGAGAATGGTGTTTAGAATTCAATTATGAGCAATTACACTCATTGCTACTGCTTTCAATCCCATTCAGTAGCTAGAGCTAGGAAATATATGTATGTGTACTAACTTGTGCACACACATCTATATTTATCCATCTAACTATTGCTCTATCTATACTGTACTAACAACAACGAAAACCATGAGTCAGTGCTGTTGCCTCTGACTTCAATTCAGCCTCACAAGATTCCTTCTAGCCTTCCTTCCTTATTTCTACCTTCTCTCCCTGACATTGAGAAACTTGACTCTCCCTACCCACATATTTAAATATATGGTCAATCCTAGTGAAAAATAAAACAGCTTCAGAATTGTTAACCCTACCTCTGTAAGAAAAAAAATTACTAACGAATGTACAGTGTTTGTAGTGTTTTTTAATTTAGCATTACAATATCTACTCCTTTCCAAAGTTTACATAGGCCAGGTCCTTTCTTTCCCAATCTTTTCAGTAAATTATCATTTTTATAATTATCTTTACCATTAATTACCATTTTAAACAAGATAACTAAAGTAAGTTAATAAAAGCAGGTTGGAAATATGAAATTCTATGGAAAACTTACACAATAATTAGTAGCACAACAATCACGATTTGAAAAAAAATAAGAATAGAAAGGGAGCCAAGGTGCAGGTACCAAGAAGTAAAATATAGAAGCATTCCCCAAATATTCTTCACTTTTGGACTTCATAGAACACATTTCAAATAGGCAAGTAGAAAATAGTACTACTGTGGTTCAGCAGGGCTAGAAGAGCAGCATCTTATCTATATTCCAGAAGCCATGTCTCCCATTTCCCAAGCCATAATATCCTCCCAAGCCAACCATAATATCCCGTTAGTATCAAGAGGTCTTCTCTGCAGGGACACTAGAGTTTCTGTCTGGATACTGAAAGAGCAAATAAGGTCTCTCTTTTGCCTCTCTCACTTTTCTCTGTTGCCTTTTGATTTTACCCATCTTGATTAGAACCATTTCTCAAAAAGCTGGGATCTTTATGTCCACATTTTACAGAGGTTCAAAGAGCTGAGGCTTAAATAGTGTTTGTACATTTGAGGTTCAAAGAGTTGCTCAGAGGTATTAACTTTTAAACATTGATTACTGTGATACTGTGATTTATAATATGAAATAAATACTTGGTCTTCGTCCCCTTTTCTGGCACAGAGTTCCCCAAGCCCCAGGAATTTCCTAAGTGTTGAGAGCCACAAAGGTGTCTTCTGTTAGGTTAATGAGGTGACTTTTGGACTGCACCTAAGGATGGGGGCTGGTGGCCAGTGAAACCAACCATGAGATTAGAGGGTTGAAACTTTCAGTCCTTTCTCCCTTGACTCCCCTACGGAAGAGGGGCTGAAGATGAGTTCAGTCCCAATGGCCAATTATTTTATCAATATTGCCTGTGTAATGAAGCCTCCATAAAAACCCAAGAGGACAGGGTTTGGAGAGCTTTCGGGTTAGTGAACACGTGGAGGTGCTGGGGGAACTCAGAGAGCATGAAAGCTCCACGCCCTTTCTCCATACCTTGCCCTATGTATCTGTTGCATCTGACTCTTCCTGAGTTCTCTCCTTTTATAATAAACAGTAATCTAGCAAGTAAAATGTTTTTTCTGAGTTTTGTGAGTCTCTCTAGTGAATTAATCAAATCCAAGGAAGGGGTTGTGGGAACCTCTGATTTATAGCCAGTTGGTCAGAAGTATGGATAACTACCTGGAATTTCAATTGGCATCTGAAGTAGAGGGCAGTCTTGTGGGGCTGAGCCTTTAACCCGTGGAATCTGATGCTGTCTCTGGGAAAATAATGTCAGAATTGAGTTAAATTGTAGGACACCTAGTTTGTGGCTCTGGAGAGTTGGACAAATGAGGGTGGGGGAAATCCCCTCCCCACAATCATAAATAACTAAAGAGTGGTTCTGAAGAAAACAATTAGAAAGTAGCTGCTGAACTCTATTCTCAGAATTTATATGATTTTAAGCAAAAGAAAACAGCTTTGTTCTTCAGCTATTAGGTATTTTTGGTTTATCATATAATCTGAAATAAGAACATACTGTGTACAGCTGTATAATACCTAATTTTAATTGAGACAGTTTCTGTCACAATTAACATTGATCACTAATATTTTTAAGTATCAGCATTCTGTATGGAAATCACAAAAATCACAAGACTCCAGGGAGTCTTAAAAGTTTGCAACTGTTATTTGATAATTATTAGTTATCAAGACCACAGTACTGGAACAGCTAGGTTTATCCCTTTTGGCCCCTTCATCCTTGAATTTCACTTGCAATTACTACATAAATAGTAGATAGATCTATGTACACCAAGGGAATTACTTTTTGGTCTCTTAGTTTAGTTAATGAAGAATGGTATACACTTACCATACCATACTCATTCTTGGCTACAGCAGTCGTACTCCTTAAAATTTAGTTAGAATTAACTGTAATTGACTGTTTTCCTCTAGAAGAAGTCAGATATACAAAAAAAAATCAATAAAAAATTAAAATTCTAAGATAACAATCTGATCAGTGATATTTGTCTCATTTTAAAATTTCCTCATTTTATCCTGCTGTTTAAGTTATGTATCTTTGTGACATGAATAGCCCTTAACTTTCAGATTTTTGGTACTCAGACAATTATAAAAATCTAAGTGAGCATTTTATCTTAAAGAAAAGTCAAGCAAAATAAGTGTAAAGTCTTTTTCTCTTTTTTTTTTAAAAAAAATATAATATGCCTCTCTTCTTTCTTTGATATTTTATACTTCAAAAATTCCTTGGCTTTGTGAAAATGGCATCATATACACCATATGAGGAAAGTGGAGTTCAAATTGTTGAGTCTTGTCAAACTAAAGATACCAGGTTGGTTTGAAATCTAATAGTAGGGCTGCCTCATAGCCTTTTAAAAGCCATTTAATAATAGAAATGAGATAGTAAGCCTATTTTTTCTCAGAAGATCTCTTTAAAATTCCTACAACTATAAAAAGAGTGCTGATGAAAAAAAAATGTAGACACGCTGATCTCATTTCAAGGAAAAATTTAAGCATAATCTCTGACTTTAAATGACCCACAAAATGACTTGGATATGAATCTCAAGACAATAGGGAATTCTAAGGGAAATCTGTTTCAAAATAGTCCACGCAAGTTGGCATGATGATTAAACACATCTAAAAGGTAATTGCGCTTCACTGATGAGGTGATACACCTGAACTCTTGAGACGCAGAAATCAGGGAGCTCTAAATAGCTGCTCTTGTTTCCTCCTTCCTTCTGTGTAGAGATTAGAAGACTAAGGGGCAGAGAGGTTAGCTGACTCATCCATATTAAACAGGAAATCCTGGCCGATCTTGCACTTGATTCCAGCCACAGCTTTATGATATAATATAGTAGGTTCTTTCTTTTTTTATCCTTTCTTTCTTTCCCTTTCCTTCCTCCCTCTCTCCTTCCCTCCCCCTTCCTTCCTTCCTTCCCTTTTCTCTCTCTTTCCTATGTACTATATGCTATTATACATATATATATGTATAAAACATACAAACTAACTTAAACATAGAATAATATCACAAGAATCCATACTGTATCACATTCACAACTGTTTTTCTATGAAAGTAAAATATACTGGAGAGGGAAACTGCCTTCTTAATTTCAGGGATTTGTGTTATTGTTGTCACTGCTGCTAAGATCTCTATTGTGGTGGGTATTCTATTTGTTGCATTTAAGTAAGGGACAAGGATGAAAAATTAACTTAATGGGTCTGGGGGCACCTGAAGTTAAATGAAGGTTATTTCATTTGTCAGTATGAGATATGACATCATAGTTCTGCACAGTTACTTGTTTCAAGAGCTGGACATTAGCCTTGTCTTTGGTGAATCTGCCTGCTACTGTTTGCAAAGCTACCTCTCCAAATATAAGAGACATATTAATCAAATGTGGATAGATGCAATTTACTAATGGTAAGAATGAAAATAGATGTAGACTACATCCAAATAACTCACCAGTGAAATATCAAGGCTTGGCCAATCTTACTTGCATCATTACCTGGAAAAATGTTGTCTGTAATTCAGCTAAACATTCAAATCAGTAACCATGGATCTTAAATACATTTAACTTGATTCATTTAATCTGCTAAATATATGTTATATAAGCAAGTAGAAAATCAGACTACCATCTAACTTTTAACCATTTTATTTTTCAAGTAAAGAAAATCAAAGCTCAGAAAGGTTATCAACTTGGTCAAAGCTCAGAAAGGTTATCAACTTGGTCAAAATAAAAAAAAAAAATAAGGGGTAGAGCCCCCCAAATTCAGTCAAGATTTTAATTTCTATTATAATATATAGTTGGTGATGTAGTCTATAAACACCTACTTTAACTGAATTTCAATTTAAAATAACATTTAAACTTCTAAAAACTTAAATATTTTTAAAACATATACTTAATATTATACATAGGACATGCATATCATATATATATTATATATATATATATATATATATATAATATATATATATATAAATAAATATGTGAGTAGCCTTGGGGAAAGAAACCAGCATGTAATAGAATTCAGTACTTTCGAATTAATTCTTGGCTGTCAGACTCTCTAGTCCTTTCCCCCATTTACTTCTTAAGTCTTCAAAGAAAGGAATCAGTCTTTCTGAAAACTATGTCAAAAACCTTCTAGTTGATGAGTTGTACCCTAGTTCCGTAACTTCAAAATATTGCTTTTCTCTTTACTGTTTGATATTTGTCATCACAAATAAGAAATTCTTTTATATATCCTATTATGGGTTGAATTGTGCCCCCACTCAAGAAAGATATCTTAGAATATGACCTTATTTGGAAATAAGGTTTTTACAGATGCGATCAAGTTGCAATAAGGTCATTAGTGCAGGTCCTAATCCAACATGACCTAATCCAAAATGTCCTTAATGGGGAAGTTTGGACACAGAAACAGACACAGAGAAGATGGTGTAAAGGCATAAAGGGGAACGACATGCAAAGACGGAGGATCTGTGGGATGCACCAACAAACCAAAGAAAACTAAAGATTGGAGGAATACTGTAAGAAGCTAGGTATGGAAGGAGGCAAGCAAGGAATCCCCTGTCAGTTTCAGAGGATGCACTCCTCTGCCAACACCTTGATTTTAGACTTCCAGCCTCTAGACTGTGAAGCATTGCATTTCTGTTGCTTATGACTCCCACTTGGTGATACTTTGTTATGGTGGCTCTAGGAAACTGATACATATCCCACTAAACTAATTAGAAGAAATTTTGTTTGCTTTTCTAAATATCTTTCTTTTAGTTGCCAGTTTCTTCCTTTTACATTGGAGAAACAAAAACTAAATGCCTTGTATCATCCCAGGTCACACTAGTCTATTTTCAGAAATTACCTTAGAAAAAACAGCATAATGTAAATGGTTCTTTTGTTTTCAAGAAATAAGTATAAAGTAAAAGGCCACATAGATAATAATTTCTCTTTGTGTGGTGGATGTATTTTAAGAATCATCACCAAATATTTGAATGCACATTTAAATATAAATTCCTATCAATTTGACTTCAACAAACTACCTGGTTTGATGATACTGCTACCCATCCATGGCTGTAACCTGATTAGTCACGGTACTTGCATGTGATGATTTTTCCAAAATGCCTCTCTAAATCATCTTTTCTCTAAATCTGGCTACTTCTTTAGTTCAAGATTTCAATGTCTCTTAATAGGCTCTTAACTGATTACTTTCCTCCAATTTTAACAGTCCCGATAAAACTGACAGATCCGTTTTGTTCCAGTGATGGCAAATGCCACATGTATCATAAAAACTATTATTGTTCATTCTATGTGTTTTACATGGTCTAGTTCACTTAATCAGGAAGGAAAAGACAGTGCTTAGAAAGATTAAATAACAGGCTTAAGGTCATATATAAAGTAGTAAAGCTGAAATTCTGTTCTACTCCAAAATATATAAACATTTTACTATATCATAAAAGTCTCTTCATATAGGCCATTAGGAAAAAAAAAAGTTATGCTGGTTGTCAGATAGCTTTTGAATGTTGCAGCTTCTTTATGACCTTGGTTTTGATGATTTTTTAAAACCATTAGATATTGTTATGTTCAAACTATTAACAGACACTCAGTATTCAGGGAAGAATTCCTGAAAGCCTTAGGCCAATCCAACTCATTTTTAATTCAGTTGACATAATTTTTGGTGAACAGGATGCAAGTTAAAATTTCAGATAGTTGATAAGGGTTACCAAAGATAATACAATTATATATCAGAATGATTTTAACTACACTTGAACTTATATGTTAGCTAGTTGTGTATACACAATCAGTATGCACCAACTTGAAAAATTTAATTTTTCTGATTATAAAACTTCAGGTAATTTTAAAACAGACAGAGATTTTATTTTAATTTTTTAAAACCTCTAACCTCTAACCTGTAGCCTCATTGTGACAATGGCTACAAAATTGGGTGTTAGAATGCTTCTTTAGATGTATCTGTGTACGTTTGTATGTGCATGTTTGTATGTATATGTTGATAGACTCAGCATAAAGGATTTGATGATCTAAAGTAACTTTTAGCTTCCTAGGAAGATGAGTACTCATAGGATGACCATAGCATTTATGATTCAGAGAGACCTTTGAGATGGAAAGGATGTGGAGGGCATCATTAACAAAGATGCTGGACAAACAGGCATAGTATGGGACTTTTGCTGATAAATAGTGGCAGGTGGTCACCCTAAATATGCACAAAATTGATATAGCAATAAGTTAAAGAAAAGGGAGATGAGAAGAATATTTTAAATATATTTTACTGAGAAATGGCAAGGAATTACGTAGAGTGGCAATGAATTCAACCCCATATCATTCACTCTAGAACTATTCAGGTATGTTATGAAAATCTATGTGTATTTTCTTGAAAAATGTCTCTCACAACCAAGTACATCAAAATACTGTAGCACCTTCTATCTGATAAACCCGCTTCTCATAGGGAAGCGCGTGATTCTGGCGATAGCCACCACTAAGTCAGAGAAACAGCACATGAGTCCATCTTTGGACTTTGGTTTCTCAGGATAGGCACAAAATGAACTAGTCTTGTTTTTCTTTTTCTCTAATTCAAACAGTAGCAGAATGGGGAGGTATTAGGCATCGCTGATAATACTTAATAAAGCTAACACTCATTTTGCATAGTCACCTGTAACTCAATTCAGGTGGCATATTTACAAAGCATTGCCCAGAAACACAGCAACGAAAATGTAATGGTTTCTTTTGTAGTATCTAGGGTCATTATCAGCTTCAATTGTTTCATCTTCATCTTTATATAACTGCTAAAATTTCTAATTCTGCCAATAGTCAAGCCTTTTAAAGAAGAACACACTATCATAATTTGCCCATTTGAAAAAGAATACTATATACTACCTTTCAAGTGAGGGCTGTGTACGTGCATTCTCTGCAGATGTAGATTTATCGGAACAAATTCTAATGTTTTCTCTCCTTTGCTGCTGCTTGATTTGAAAGAGGACCCTAGGTGGAAAAAAAAAATAAACATCATTAGTAAATAAATAGTGTGTGTGTGTTGAAAAGTACATTTGACATAGAAAAATGTTATAAGAATTTCAGAAAGAAAAACATATTCTGTATAAGTTGCTTTTCTTCTCAGAAATTTAATTTAAAAAAATTCTCAGTTATTCCTATAATGATACCATGAGGTAAAATAGTACAATTTTTTCTTCTTTGTTTTTCATGCCAAGATGGTAGAGATGGAAATAAAAGTTTTCTGCTTTTTTTTTTTAAAAAATCTTGAGTTTTCTATGTCCATAACAGTATTTATTATTGTTTTCACATAACATACATGAAATTCATTTCAGTTTGAATATGTAAAGTCATTGATTGCACACCTGTTTCCTTGCTGAGTTCTGTCAGAATGTCTTGGTACATATTCACCATTTGATCACAGTGAGTAAGGACATTTTTTCGTAGATTGTCCCAGTGTGGAGAAAGCTCACCAAGTTCTTTTAGCTCCTGGTTTCTGTTAAGAATGAAAAAGAAGAGAAAGTATTTATTTTGATCTTAAACCCACAGACACAAAATGCTTAATCAGGGTTGCCAAACTAATTGATTCACCATCCCTTTCAGGAAAGCTCTGTGCTTATTAGGAAAAAAAATCATTTTAACACAAAGGAAGAAGTGACTAGGTTAGGCCACACAAACATTAAAAGTCCTGTATGTCAAAGAGCAAAAAAAAAAAAAAAAAAAATTTTTTTAATTTATTGATAAAAATTTCACAAAGATGGCAAAGACTTATTATCCTTAATATAAATAGGGGCCATTCAGTTAAAACAAAACAAAACAAAACACTAAACCTCAATAGAGAGATAGCTAAGTTCTAGGCTTTGACTATCCCAAATGAAATAATTTGGAAAGGGTTATCTGACTGTCTGAAGGAAACACAAGCTAATCACGTAATCTAGTTTATATATAATATAGCTGTAATCTTTTTAAAGCCCATAAATAGTATGATCAGGTATGATTTTATTGGTCTCAATTTCTCCTGAGGACAATTTAAGTAAATACTGTATGCCTATATTTTGTCTCCTCTTTATCAAAAGAAGATCTAATCAAGATCTAGGTTTTAATTATTAACTTTAATTCTCTACCCGTTAGCCATGTTAATTTAAGTCATCAGAATGCCTTTTTAAATTATAATGATAAATGGTTTAATATGCTTCTTGGTTATATTTCTCATTCATTTCTATAACCTTTTACCAACAACATTTTCATGAGGCAGTTTAACCAGCAATAATGAAACTTCTTTGCTATTTTGGCTGTGAAACATGCTAAATACCAAGCTAATAAATTCAGAAGATGTAGAATCTTTAACATCCTGTTAAATTCAAGAATAATGGATGGTGTGCAAAAATGTGACTTGCTTTCAAATGCTTGTAGCTGCCTTTGTTTCGTTTCAACGGGAATGCGATACAGTATTGTTGCATCTTCCATCTGAGGTCTTCACAATTTTTGTGAACATTAATCTCATTCTCAACTTTTCCATAGATTAACTTTCATCAGACAACATTCATGGAAGTAATTAATCAATGGACAATGGGAGTAAAGGAAATTCATGACCAAAGGGGGGTTAGGAGAGAAGGTTGAAGAGTTGGGAAGTCAAGTTCTCTGTGTGGACTCAGATGGCAGGGTATTCAAATTCAGGACAAAACAACAACAACCAAAACAAACAGGTAATTCCAAAAGCGGGAGATATCAAGTCTAGAAGAACCTGGGCAATTAGGTCAAATCTGAGGTAGAGAGCAAATGTGATATGTCAACTTAATATGTAAGATTTTGGGTTTTACTTTCAATATATGGTTAATAGAAATCTTAACTAGGTATTACTGTTTAACACTAATAAACACACCATGGGTTTACAATTTATGTTGTCTCTGAATTCCTATCAGAAATAATAATTATAAGGGAGGTGGTGATGGAGGGGACGGTAAGAGTGAAGCCCCTGACTACGGTGTGGAATACTGGGGTGGAGTACACCTCCCTGCCCAAGAGGAGTCCGACAAAGTGTGATTAGTGTTCTGTAAGGAGTGACTTGAAGGAAGCCAGGAGGAATCTATAAACTGGGGTTTAAAATTCATTACACTCCTCCAATATGTCAAAACTTACATACAGGAATAACTAGATGAAACCTGGCGTTCACTGCTTTTTTGTTCTAAGAGAGGACATTAAACAGATATACACATCCTGAAAGGGACAAACAAACAACATAAGGTTTCTCTGCATTAAAAAAGTTCAGGGACTTCCCTGGTGGTTCAGTGGTTAAGACTTTGCCTTCCAATGCAGGGGGTGTGGGTTTGATCCCTAGTCGGGGAGCTATGATCCCACATGCCTTGTGGCCAAAAAACCAAAGCATAAAACAGAAGGAATATTGTAACAAATTCAATAAAGACTTTAAAAATGGTCCACATCAAAAAAAATCTTTTTTAAAAAAAGTTCAAATATAGGAGAACTATAGAATAAAGGTGTAATAAACTAGAGTAATGAAAAAGGTGTAAAACAAAATGGGGCAGAGTAAGAAAGTAAGTTTTTAGAAAACGAAAGAAATTAATTACATTAATACATTAAAATAGAGAAGATAATTGGCTGCATCAAAATCAGTAAACTTTTCAATCAGGAAGGCTAGGGCTGTTTGTATTATATTTTGATTTGTCACTCAGTCAACAAAAACTTTAGCATCTAAGAGCCTTGTTTTATATCTCCATCCAGGTTCTCTGGAAGGCAGGGCCTGAGATCAAGCAATCCCAGGTCAGTCAGAGGGAGGTAAGAAGGCAAGTGCTGAAGGGAAAAAGCGAAAACAGGCATAACGTGGTTCGTTATCAAGCTGGGCAGAACTTCACAAGAAAACACAGCTGGTTAGGTGGCCATGTGGAACGACTCCAGAGAAGTCATACGGAATCTCTGCACCTTGGAACAGATTGTTAGATGGAGGAAAATGCATTTATATGCCAGTTCCTTACCATCCACTCTATTTCACTGGTAAAGATTCATCCGATGGGACTTTAGCTCCTCTGTACTTCTAGTTATGCAATCTGTCTCCTCCAGGCAGCCACTGGGGGGGCAATATTCCAGTGGAGACAGAACTTTCCTGGGTCTGGTAAAATATAGGTGCCAAATCCACTCTGGATATTTCCATGGCAGATGCCATTGGGTGCATGATAATGGCTGGTCTTCACCTTGAGGGAGACTGATAAGCTGGTGGCATCAGGAGATAAGGTGACAATGGTGGCACCAGTTGGGGTTCTCCACTGAGCAAGTGGTCAAAACTTGAAGACACATTCCAGTTAAGCCAGCACAGAAAAGCACATAAACTGAGCCCAGGAGGGACTCTCCATTGAGGAGGTGGTCAAAACCTGAAGACGTGTTGGGGTGAGCGGGCATAGGAAAGCAAAAAATGGGGCCCAGGACAGGCAACTTCTTGCACAATTCCGATCCATTTATGAAATCCAGATAGCATATAAGACAACATTCTTCATCTTCTGCAAGAGGGAAGTTCAAGTACAATCCTTCAAAGTGACGGCCAGTTGCAACTTCCCAAAGATTTAAAGAGAAGTAGCGAACCAAGCATAATAGTCAATACTCCAGCTGATTTTGGGGGCCTTAACTGGTGATATTCATCATTCTACCACTCATTTCAAATTTGCCTCATATTCCACTGGCATTTCTGGAGTGCTGCCTTGTGAGGTCACCTAGACCTTAATCTGAAGAGATTAGGCTCTTAGTTTCCTTGCTTTTATGGAATTTTAGTTGTGGCAATTTCCCATTCACTTCTGGCCATGGAACACCTCTGAGTTCTAGATATATTTCTCTTTGCTCAGTAGCCCTATTTCCCCATGGTGATGAGCACAGTATCTCTTACTATCTTTGCTGGTCCATTTAGTTAGGAATGTATGGTAGTCAGATCACACATAAAATCAACCACAACTCCCAGATAAGTGGAACTCTTAATGGGTCCCCTGACAGAACGCCTCTCCCCATACTCCAAGAACCAGGATTTTAACTGGCAAAGTCTAAGCCTGTAGGGAAAGGAAGCGCAGATCCCCAAAAGTGGAGCACTGTGATTGATTATAAGGGCTCACCCTTTCTTCTAGAGGTGGTTATTTTAGCTATGGCGGGCACAGCATCCTATACCAGCTGTTGGTTTAGCATATAAACTTCATCCTGGAGGATAGTACCCCAACCCTAAGTTTTTTTACCCAAGCTGGTACCTTAGCTGAGTCTTTCATGGTTAATATTATTCCATTGTTCTATCAGGTCTGTGGCTTTTGGGTGGAGGGGCATGCAGTGACTACAAACTCATGTCGCACCTCGTTTTACGTAGCA
This sequence comes from Eubalaena glacialis, assembly GCF_028564815.1. Taxonomy (NCBI): domain Eukaryota; kingdom Metazoa; phylum Chordata; class Mammalia; order Artiodactyla; family Balaenidae; genus Eubalaena; species Eubalaena glacialis. Next base: position 123,713,569 of record NC_083720.1, on the reverse strand, counting down.
CTTGTCCTTTGGTTGGAGCAATGTTATGTGGGACACCAGATCATTCTGTGAGCCATCAGATGGGGGTGCCATCAGTGGCACTGTGAGTAGAAAAGGGAAACACATATTCAGACTACGTTTCATGTCCCCAGGATAAACTGCTGCCCTTTCCAAGGTCAAAGGGATCCAATGCAATGGACCTGCCACCAAATAGCTGCTGGGTCTCCCCCAAGGAATGGTACCGTATTCGTGTCCATTGCCAATCTATTTCTGGCATTTAACATTTAGCAGTGACAGTAGCTATATCAGCCTTGGAGAGGGAGGCCACGCCTTTAGGTCCATGTATAACCCCTGCGTCTGCCACCAAGGCCACTCTCTTCATGGGTCTATTTCACAAACTCTGGAGTGTCCAAGAAAGGAGTCTGGCTAATCCATGGGCAGGTGATAATGTTCTCTGGTCATAAAGAGTATTTGCTTTCTGATGGGCATGGCTCAGACATACTTGTGCTCACTCCTGTAAGCCGATCTACATACCCTCGCCCATACTCCTTGAATCCAATCTTCTAGTCTTATTTCTTCCAGGCCCATGAAGCCATTCACTTTGCTAAACTCGATATATATCCATACCTCGGGCCAACTCTCCCTCTAAATGATTAACAATCATTCTGTTTCTCAGATCTCCCCACTGGATGGATTTTCTTCATTATTGACCTTAAGGTCCACCTAACACGTCAGGCTGACCCATCTTTTTAAGAGTTTGAGTGTTTTCTTCCTCCATGAGTTAATCAGAATGCAAGAGAAGCATCATAAGATAGAGGTACTAACATGAGGTCAGTGACATGAGACTCTGGGACAGGTCTTTACGATATATGCTCATACCTCCTGGGTCTGCTTAAGCCCAGTTCCGAATGTATCACTCCCATCACACAATACATCACTCCTACATCATACAATGGGGTCACAGTAGTACCCAGTTCATGATGGGCAGCTCTAGGCCCAGAGTCACTCTGTGTCCCATCATCAGGGGTTTAGTCTCTAACTAGGGCCCAGTATCATACCGGGATGATGCAGGAGCCACCAGTACATTTCAGAACCCTAAAGGTCTGCACTGAAACAATCCTACCTGAATTTGCTGAAGCCTCCACAGGGCAGCATTGTTTCTCACCATGGATACGTTCAGGCCCATTGTTCAATCTCATGTACCCAAGGGCTAGCAACACAGTTAGGAACTTTTGAAATGTTCCTCTTCCTTGGGCTCTATTTGACACACTCTGCTTCTCCATTAATGGTTATATATATACACATATATATACACTATATTTTTGATAAATATGATATATATGACTTTCATATATATTTATGACATATATATAACTTTTACATACATAAAGTGAATGATATATGCATCAGAAATATAGTTCAAATCACAGCAATTATTTATGTACATAGATGAAGAAGGTCTTTTTTGTGTATGTATATGTATGTGCCATATTCCTGATTTCCCCCATTATTTGTCATTGAACCAACATATGTTAGAGGTGGAGCAACCATATGTGCCAGTGTACACCTGTTACTCCATTGTAATTATCAGCACCTCTTTCATTTGCAAAATATCCCTTTAAATGACCCAAGTTTTAGGATATCAGAATTAACATATCCTTTTTGATATAGTAAAAGAAAACAACAACTACAAACTCACAGAATGTCACGGCTGGAAGGAAATTTAGGAAACAATTTGAAACCTCTTGTTTCACCCATGGAGGCATCTAAATAAAACTGCTTGTTAATCTCAGAGTCACTAGAAAACCATAAGCCTTTTAGACTATAATTCTATACCTACTCTTTCCTCACCCCATAAGATTCTCCACTGTAAGAACAAAGACATACAAAACAAATTAACAAAATTACAAACAATAAACACAGTGCCTTGTTTATGAAGTTACTCAATGAACATATATGGAGTGAAGGGGTGTAGAACCTAGAGCTATTGACTTCTAGAATCACATTTATAAACTTTCATGTACTTTTAACATTAAACCTGAACAAAGGGTAAGTTATAATTTGAGATTTTTTTACTTCTGTATCTTTCAGTTCAAATGGCATGGCTACTAGGTATGCAGTCATAATCTCTAAAATATGTTCAAGTGCATAGTGGTGTCTAGTATTCTGAGACGCATAGATGATGGCCCCTGTGGTCCAGTCTGCATGTTGCCACTTTTATCTAAACAGAAATCTGGCATCAACATTATAATTAAACAGTTACACATCTTTACTAAACCTTTGGTGTGAATGGAAAAAGTGATGAGCAGTGTAAATGTATTTTTAATCCATAGAAAAATATATAAAAATAGAAAAAAAACACTCCTTCACCATCTATAAACATTATCATTTTACTCACAGTAACAACAGCTTCTGCTTTCAAAAGCTGTCTCCTTCCATTGCTACCTTACAACAATGACAATGAAAATTTCTTTCTGGAAAATCCACTGCCCTGCTAAACACACACAATCTCTTATGAATTCCCTACCTTACTCTCACTAAAGTTCTATTTTTAAAACAAATTTTCTAGCTTGTCTCTAACTCTTTCCAATTCTCCAAGACTCCAACAGGTAGGCACAGGAAGTTGAAAAGAAAAGACTGAATATTCAAATATTAATAAGCTTAGGCCGCTTACACATTAAAAAGTTCTTTTGGCACTTACTGCCATCCATCCACTTTCACTTTGCTACTTACAAAAATAAAAGGCAAATCATATAAAATATGTCTCCAAAGGAGACAGGTGATTGCTAAGGCCTACTTGAGAAATATCTAATGCTCTATGGTTCTTGACATTTCAGCTGTAAAGATTGACATTCTTGATACTTGATGAAACATTCATACAGATATCTGGAAATAACCTGATGGTGCACTTTTTGCCTATATGGTTTGTTTCATCTTGCCTTGTTTAAATATTTCAAAAATACATGCTTTTTCTCTTCAGGAAAATTGCAAGTTCCTGGAGGTTATTATGACCCTCTGAACCTTCCATAATGTGAAACACACTACTAAGTATAACATGTTTGAAACACAGACTATTAAATAACATGAAGAGAAAATGAGACCAAAAAAAACCCCAAATGACTCTTGAAGAATAAAAAGAAAGAACTGAACACAAAATGAGTCATAGAGAAACTGAAAGGGAAATAGCCAAAGCTGCTTTACAGCTTTCACATGTAATGCATGAAACACTGGAAAGATTATTAAATAGGTAAATGTTTTTTAAACTTCATTACTTACATCCCTGGGGCTGTCATGGCTAGAAGGGCAGGGAGGGTGCTGGGCAACAGGGAAACCAAGTAAGCCAACTGGCATCCGGCCCTTTTCCTTACTCCAGCCATCCACCTGCCCTGACTGAATCTCCCTAATTAATACTGGAATTCTCTGTACAGAGCTGTAAACAGTTTCTACTGCTAAAAAATAAAGCTAGGTTTAAGACTACCAAAATAGAACCTAGTTCAAAGAGGAAAAAGTTTAGCATCTACTTAAAGCCTCTATTTAAAAGTAGTTTCAAAGCCTGATGATGATGTATTCAAGGGGGGGGGGGAATTCCAACATGGGGAAAACTTTGCTCTGAGTCTGTGAGTTACAGAGACTTGTCTTGTTTATCGTTTTGTCCACCACAGTCCTTTGTCCATAGAAAGTGTTCCATGTAGACCTGTTAACTGAATGAAAGATTTGCTTGAAGACTGTATTTCTTAGATTTTCCTGAAATTCGAGATAAAGTCAAAATATAAGCTAACCCCAAAGTAGAATGCTGAGCTCTGCCCCAGTTAAAGTGGTTACATGCAATACATAGATGAGTCACTGTTAAGTCTTCTAACCTTATATGGTTGAGATCTGTTACCCTAGTTTGGTTATGTCTTCCTCAAGGATAGAGAAAGATTTGAAATGTATCTTCATATGGCATTTCTTACTGTGATGGTTAATTTTACGTGTCAACTTAGCTAGACCACAGGGTGTCAGATATTTGGTCCAATGTGATTGCCGGTGTTTCTATAAGGGTGTTTTGGATGAGATTCACATTTAAATGTATAGACTGAGTAAAGCAGATTGTCCTCCCTACTTTGGGTGGGCTTCATCCAATCAGTTGAAGGCTTGAATAGAGCAAAAAGGCTGACCATCCCCTGACCAAAAGAGAACTCATCCTGCCAGGCTGACTTTGAGCTGGGACACTGGCTTTTCCTGGGTCTCAAGCCTGCTGGCCTTTGGACTAAAACTACACCATAGTCTTTCCTAGGTCTCCAGCTTGCTGACTCACCCTGAAGATCTGAGGGTGAGTACACACACACACACGCACACACCCCTTACTAGTTCTGTTTCTCTAGAGAATCCTGAGTAATACACTAACTATGTAGAGATTCCATCAGAAAGCTTTCTTTCTGCTTGGTGTAAAAGAAGTTGGGGGTAGTGGTGAGATGGAAACATCTAGAATATAGTTTAGGCTCTTTCATGAACTTCTATCCTTCCCACTACATTTTACAAATACTCTGACTTCTTCAAAAGAAAAATAACCATAGAAATGCTCAGCTTGTCTAAGGGACATACACAAGAAATCTCTAGTCCTGAGGACAAAGCGCCACACGTGAACACCTATCTTATTAGAAGTGTAAACCCAGAACAATCAACTTAAAAAAATCTGGTTATGTGAATTCAAAAATTCCTGAAATTACGAAAAGTAATTATTGTAAGAAAGAGTGCCCAAGAGTAACAGTTAATTCATTTACAAGAAGGCAGTAAGACCAAATAGCCTGATAAAAATTTATCTACCAAAGGATACAGACCAGTAAGAAAGACATTAAAATGTTATTTGAAATTGTTATTATCTAAGCAAATAGAAATATTTTCCTACAATGAGCTGTACAATACCATTTTGTAGAATAAAAATGGCTACACAATTTAAATAGAGCCTTTTGGTAGTTAACACACTCTAAAATTACATGTGGGGGCTTCCCTCGTGGCGCAGTGGTTGAGAATCTGCCTGCCAATGCAGGGGACACGGGTTCGAGCCCTGGTCTGGGAAGATCCCACATGCCGCGGAGCAACTAAGCCTGTGAGCCACAACTACTGAGCCTGCGCGTCTGGAGCCTGTGCTCCGCAACAAGAGAGGCCGCGATAGTGAGAGGCCCGTGCACCACGATGAAGAGCGGCCCCCGCTCACCGCAACTAGAGAAAGCCCTCGCACAGAAACGAAGACCCAACACAGCCCAAAATAAATAAATAAATTAATAAATTAAAAAAAAATAAATAAAACTACATGTGGGTGTACATGGGTGGCAAGTTTAAGAGCCAGATGGCTTTCATTAAGCAAAATTAGACCTTAAAACAAACATGAAAGAAGCCATAAAAATTTACCCATTAGGAAAAAAAATTAAATATGAAATAGTCAATGAAGTATAGACTCCATAAATGACTGGTGGGTGGCTTCATTTTACAAAGTGGCCGGATGACACCATAAAACTGAACAAAGTTCAACTACGTGTCAAGTTTCACAGTATTTTCAACCCACAATTCAAACTGTCTGTGCTTTAACCCGTAGAGGGATAAAAACTGAATCCATAAATCACAGGCTTTTTTTTAAATGCATTTTTGTAAATGACAACGTGGGTAATGTTGCAATCCATGAGCCACTATTTCACTGGAAAAAGTGACTGGATATTCTGAGTGGTCATTCACTCTGATTTTCATGTGACATTAAAATAAGAGGCTGTTGTACTATACACTCAAGGTTTCAAGTTTATATGCAAAGACTAAGCATTGGAACACGGTAACTACAGGATTTAGTTGTAATCACAGAATCTGTTTGTATCTGATAAACAGCCAGATTCTATAATTTAATTTTAGGTAGCTGCGCTAGGAAAAAAATGAGGAATGATAAGTATGTCTTATTCCATCCTGAGAGTCTATTTGCTGCTCCTGATAAAGGTGATTTGGTGTTTATTTACTTCCACATAACATCTTCTTTACCCTTCAAAGTTTGTCAAACATGGTCATTTATTGTTTTAATATGTTAAAGCTCAGTGTTCCATTTATGCTTAAAATGGTGGCATGTTTATATGAAGTTTCTCCTAAATCCACATATACTAATATATGTCTTTTTATTTTGGGTAGCCATGAAAATTACTCACTGCACCTGAAAGGCTACTAAAGCAAGAACATATGCTCACACTGTTACCATTTTTCATTATTCATGCCCATACTTTTAGAAAGTGCAAATGTTTGTGAGTATCACCCCTTTGAATTCTCACTCCTGCATCTGGAGTGCAGATGTCACCCAGTTCAGTTTCATAGGTAGACAGAATTCAAGAAGCTCTCAAAGTGCTGGCAGTAGAGCTCTTTGGGGAACACCATGAGGCTTTCCAGGTAATCAAGGTTACTTTTGTATAGAATGTGTCTCTTTTCTTATTCGTAAAACACTCAGATACAATTGCCCCAGAGCCTGACTAAATAAAATAAAAAATTCAGTCTCACTAGGCACATTTCAAGTGCTTGATAGCCACAGGGCTATCAGAGTAGGCAGTGCAGTATAGAACATTTCCATCATCGTGGAAAGTTCTAGTGAACAACATTGCTCTGGACAAATGGGAAGAATATAAGTGAGAAGTAAAGTGACTTATTTGATGCCATATTGTTAGGAAGTGGCAGAATCAAGACATGTACCGAGGTCTTGTGAATGCAAATCTTGTTCTCTTTTTTGTTTTAATTTCTGGTGAGTATGATTTCTCTTAAGCAAGTATCCTTCAATAGGAGGACAAGATTGGAATCTCCCATCTGAGGGACTCATCCGTATGTAAATTCCACCCAGGTCAACAAAGAGCCGGTGCAAACATTTTGCTCAAGTGTGCACTTACCAGACAGCCTTGGCTACCATAGTTGCTGGAATCTCAAACAACAAAACAAAATTCTTATGTATTTTCTATTCCTTTAACAAATATTTAGCAGTGCTGATTATCCTTATTCATGCCAGGCACTATAATAAGAACTTTATAAATATTCACTCATTCTATATGCATAACAGTCCAAGGAAGTAGGTATTATTATTATCATCCTTATTTTTTAAATGAGGAAACTGAGACTCAGGGAAGATAAGTAATTTACCCAAAGTTATCCAGATAGTGAGTAGCAGAGTTGGCATGAAGCCCAGGAGGTCTGCCTAGGGTGCCCGTGCTTTAAACTACTATGCTAGATAGACTCTCCATTAGAAATACAGCACAATCTCACTCTCACTAGAAATCACATCAAGAACATATATCTTGATACTATCAGCTTGAGGAAAAAACAAAATAAAACCCTTCTGTTTTTGCAGACAAGGGTAAAGCTTGATGTCCGCCTTCTTATTCTTTACATTAAATTCCAATAAGCAGGAAGAAAGGGGGATTTTATGTTACTAGAACTCTTTAAAACTAGAGATGCTACTGCTGGTTATCCTAGATCAGTGCTGTCCAATAGAACTCTCTGTGTGATGGTGATGTTCCAAAGCTGTGCTTTTAATTACAATGGTTACTAGCCATATGTGACTACTGCACACTTAAAATGTGACTAAGGTGATGGAGAAACTAAATTTTAAATTTCATTTCATTTTAACAAATTTTAACTTACGTTTCAAAAGCCACATGGAGCAAGCAGCATCTGGATTTAATAGCAAAGACCTCGATGGTTCAATTAAGAGCCAAAGAGGGCTCCTTTTTTCTTCTAAATCTTGTGCTTGCCCACCATGTCCTATATCAAAGAATTATAACTTATCTATTCAGTCATGCAGGTCAGAATGCTTAAGTTATTCTGCACGCCTTACCTCCAGAGATAATCCATCACCAAACTCTGCTCGTCAAAAAAAAATCCCAAATGTTTGTACATTTCACCATTTTCCCCCAACCACCATGGTCTAAGCCACCATCATTGTTAGCCCAGGCAAACACAACATTCCCTAAATTGTTTTATCTCTCCACACTTGCTTCCCTTTTTCTAAGTGTAATCATGTCATTCTCTTCACGCAATTTCAGTTGTTCTTGGGAAAAGATTACATTCTTGAGTGCTTATTATATGCCAGGTATTATGCTAGATTCCAGGAATAGTACAATAAGAAAATTGACAAGTTCCTCCTTTTCTGTGTCCCAGAAGGCCCTAACTAATCTGAAGTCTGAAGCCTGACTATCATTCCAAAATCACTGTCTCAGCTCTAAATACACCAGCTTTGTGAGAGAAGTCCATTTTTCTGCCCACTGGGAATTGGTAGTACCATATAATAAACGTATCTATGACGTATGCTAGGTTAGTAAACTAAAGGAGATTACAAATAAATTACAGGCTCGGTTTTCTGACTGAAACACTATCAACATTCAGCTAAGATAAAAAATAACAACGATAATAGTTTTGATATAATGGGTGTCTATTGTGTATATGATTCTTTACATAAGTGGTAAGAGTGGTTTCCACACATTAAAGGCCTATGTATATATGCACCAGGCATTTTTCAATAGCTCATTTTAAACCTCACAATAACCTTGTGCATTTATTATTTAATCCCTTCTTTACAGTTGAGGAAACTGAATTATGGCAGTTAGTTAAATTGTGCCATGCCACATAGCTATTAAGTAGACTTGGGAGAGCCAGGTTTCAAACCCAGAGCTGCACTTACATACACACACCTCCCAAATCCCATAGCCATAAGTGCTAGAGTCTACTGATTGTTCACTTAATTACTACAGTAGCCCTGTAGGACAAATTATAATATTATCTAAAAAGTGAAAAAAAAATTGAAAATTGAGAAATTGTGTAATTTTCTAAAAATTATAAGTACATATCAAATGGCAGATAAAGAGGTTTTGGACTCGGGTTGATAATTATTCCAATTCCGTGTTTTTATCATCACAACATACACTCTCTCCTACTCAATCCATGTGAAATAAAGAATCCTGGCACAATGGACAAATATGCTTCTGAATGAGCTTTGCCTTATTTGTTCCTGTGGGGCTATCGTAATAACCAAACAGCAAAATAAAACACATATTTCTATCGCCAGCTTGGTGATACTAAGCGCTCTACAGGACATCTCATTAAATGATACCAAGAATCTATAATGATGAACTTAATGGCACACAGCATCTGCCCTCAATGCTAGGAGTTGGTAGGGCCAATGCGCTCTTTCCATGATAAATAATATACCGCATGGTATTCCAACTGTGCATCAACGTTGCATGAAGAAAAATGAACAGAAGAAATAACACTCATCAGGTATGAGTCAACAGTGGAGTCCCAATGGGATATTTTTTTATGCATCACTTTTGGATCTTTAGGACTTAAGATTTTCCTCAGAGAAAGCAAACAAGAGAGACAGAAAGAAACACAAAGAGAAACAAAGCGGAAGAGATAGAACACTATAAAAAACATCTAGGAAATTCATCAGTTTGAGGTTTATTCAGTAGAATAACTGACTAATAATAGAATAGCTGACTCCCTATTACTTTTCCCACTAATCAATGTTTCCTTAAGGTCAGTAAAGATTTTCAGTGTGCTTTTATTCTAAGTATGCAAATGTCAATAGACGTCTCAAAAGTCATGTCCTTCAGCCAGGCCAAAATAAACAAGGTGTAAGATGAGGCTGGAGATGTAGGTAGACAGGAGCCCTTGCTTGCCTTGTAGGCCGTGTGAAGGGGAAACCTCGTCTGGTGATAAATGTTGAAAAAAAGATCTAACCACGTTCAATAGACAGGTTGGCTCACTATGTGGTAAAATCCTGCTGTACAACTTTTTGTACAGTGAGGATATTTTTGAAATAGAATTTATATGAATATATTCTAGTTCTAGTTCATAATTCCTAGTATATACTTTTAACATTTTTAAAATGGTGCTCCTGTAGCATTATCGGTTTGAAATAATATGAACCTTTTTGAACGTAATAGTCACAAAATGCTTTAAGATAAGGTTCAAGGTCAGAAAATGAAGTATCGTCCTCATTTCTTTCAAACTAGGTATATTGCTTAGAAAATCCATTTAACAGTATATGATAATATTTAAGTCAGCATGTAGAACATGTCTCTGAAATGTAACTCTGTGCAGCACCTAGGCTTTCAACCTGGGATTTCAAAGTATCTTACTATTTTTTGCATATATAAGAATACACTGCATTCAAGAAATAGATTTAAGGCTAGATAGATAGACAGATAGACAGATAGATACACTTATCATAGGTCTGTAATATAGCTCTAAAAATGAAGAATATAGAATATTTGAAATATATAGTATTGAACAAAAAAGTGTCTTCATTGACATAAAATATTTTATCGTCATGAATTTAGTATATGTACGATATTTACAAACAGCAATATCTAAGAGAAAGCATTCACATTCTCTAAAAGAAGTGCTAGCAAAACTTTTATTTAAACTTTCTATGTCCCAAATTCTATTACATTTTCCCTACTAAAGGGTTTGGTTCAGATGTTTATATTTTATTTACAGGGTTGTTCCTCTGCCTGGTACACACAAATATTTATGTCTTATATAAAACCTAAGGACATCTTAAAGTTAATTGTTATAAATTATTCTTATCCTTTCTTTTAGACTCCCAAAATTATATTCAAGGAAGTTTTTCTCCTTCCTCACCACTGGGACCAATGAAGAAAAATATAGAGAGAGAAGAAATGAAGCAGGAGAAAAAGAGAAAAATACATGATATAAATCAAACTAATTTTTTCCTGGGGAGTTTTATGGACCATGAGGTTCACTGTCACTGAAATACTTCATTTCTTTAAAACTTTTGTACCATAATAAGTTTTCAAACATCATATTATAATGTAGAAAAGTATATGTTTTGATAAAACCAAACACCCTATGGCCACCCAAGCCTCCCATCTAAACATATATGTGTGCACACCATCATTTAATATGGTATGTGTAGCTGCCATGGAGCTTCAATGCCACAAGTTCCATCATTTCTTCTATTAACTAACATATTTCAATGTTGACTAAGCAAAGCAAACTTTTTTTTTTTTTAACATCTTTATTGGAGTATAATTGCTTTACAATGGTGTGTTAGTTTCTGCTTTATAACAAAGTGAATCAGTTAAACATATACATATATCCCCATATCACTTCCCTCTTGCGTCTCCCTCCCTCCCACCCTCCCTATCCCACCCCTCTAGGTGGTCACAAACCACCGAGCTGATCTCCCTGTGCTATGCGGCTGCTTCCCACTAGCTATCTATTTTACATTTGGTAGTGTATATATGTCCATGACACTCTCTCACTTTGTCCCAGCTTACCCTTCCCCCTCCCCATATCCTCAAGTCCATTCTCGAGTAGGTCTGCATCTTTATTCCCGTCTTGCCCCTAGGTTCTTCATGACCATTTTTTTGTTTGTTTTTTAGATTCCATATATATGTGTTAGCATACTGTATTTGTTTTTCTCTTTCTGACTTACTTCACTCTGTATGACAGACTCTAGGTCCATCCACCTCACTACAAATAACTTAATTTCATTTCTTTTTTATGGCTGAGTAATATTCCATTGTATATATGGGCCATATCTTCTTTATCCATTCATCTGTTGATGGACACTTAGGTTGCTTCCAAGTCCTGGCTATCGTAAATAGAGCTGCAATGAACATTGTGGTACATGACTCTTTCTGAATTATGGTTTTCTCAGGGTATATGCCCAGTAGTGGGATTGCTGGGTCATATGGTAGTTCTATTTTTAGTTTTTTAAGGAACCTCCATACTGTTCTCCATAGTGGCTGTATCAATTTACATTCCCACCAACAGTGCAAGAGGATTCCCTTTTCTCCACACCTTCTCCAGCATTTATTGTTTGTAGATTTTTTGATGATGGCCATTCTGACCGGTGTGAGGTGATACCTCAGAATGGGAGAAAATATTTGCAAATGAAGCAACTGACAAAGGATTAATCTCCAAAATTTACAAGCAGCTCATGCAGCTCAATATCAAAAAAACAAACAACCCAATCCAAAAATGGGCAGAAGACCTAAATAGACATTTCTCCAAAGAAGATATACAGATTGACAACAAACACATGAAAGAATGCTCAACATCATTAATCATTAGAGAAATGCAAATCAAAACTACAAAGCAAACTTTTGAAGTAGTACAAAATCTGAAGAAAATACTCAATGTAAACAAAATACGTGGCAACACTAAAACAAGCTATAAAAATTTTATAAGTGGTAGTTTGGCAAGACCTACATAACTTGCTTGCATGCAACCCAAGGTGAAGGACTGTAAAGCCTGAGGCATTATAAACACAGGGGAAAATACACATAAACACACACACACACACACACACACACACACACACACACACACAGCTTCTATGTATTTAGGATCTCTGAGCTGTTTTCAACATGTACTCTCCTTTTTCTCTCCATTGCACTAACTCTATAATAAACCAGTTGTCTTCTCCCCCCCATCCTTCAAGGAGGCTAGATCAAAGCACTGGGCTACTTTATAATGCCACATCCCTTAGATATCATGATTATAGAGTCATTTAGTAAACTTCTCAGAAGCGAGGTGTTACACTGATACTTGGTAAGCCAGGACCTCCCCCTCTTCCCTTCCCAACACATAATTCCAGAATAGCTCTCAAGATGTTATACATCAGTGCTGTCTCCTTGATACTCCTGCTGGAAATCTGCATATTTATAACATTTTTAATCAGATTATGGGAGTCTGCAATGTGAACCATGGATCTTTTTCTTTTTTGTTTATTTTTTAATTGAAGAATTGTTAATTTATAATGTTGTGTTAGTTTCCAGTGTACAGCAAAGTGATGTAGTTATACATATATGTATATATTCTTTTTCAGATTCTTTTCCATTATAGGTTATTACAAGATATTGAGTATATTTCCCTGAGCTATACAGTAGGTCACTGTTGTTTACCTGTTTTATATATAGTAGTGTGTACCTGTTAATCCCAAACTCTCTGCTCTCCCTTCCCTCCGCTATCCCCTTTGGTAACCATAAATTTGTTTTCTATGTCTGTGAGTTTATTTCTGCTTTGTAAATAAGTTCATTTGTATCATCTGTTCATAAAAAAGTGAACCATGGATTTTAAGGAAGCAAGGCCATTGGCAGAAAAGCCGTTATAGACCATTACACTATCACAGGAAAGAAATGATGGTGGTTGGGATTAGAATGGATAGAGTGAAAATGTAAAAAATAAATGAATTTGAGAGAAATTGTGGAATTAGCATGATTAGAAATTGATACTTGAACTTGAATGGGAAAGAAAGACTGTATATCTATGTCTGCGTGTCTGTCTCTCTCTCTGTCTATCCATCTATAACTATCTCCATCTATCCACAGGTCCTATGCAGAACAAAATATAAATAGGGACTTAATGGCAGCTTTTATCTACTGCTCATTTACTTACTGCTCTTCACCAACTAAAATGATATAATTTAGTTAATAGTTATTTTAAAGATTCAGAAAATAGCTGTTTCAGTTACTTAGCATAATATAAAGTTGCCCTGGCAACTTTTTTTTTTGAAGAAAAGACTCGAAGCTTTTTAAAAACTAATTCTCTCAATATAGATTTCCAAGCATGAAAATGAAGCACCTTGTACTCTTTGCAACTACTGAAAGATAAGGGCATGACGGCACCCACAGTCTTCATCAAACCACGTAAGAAAATCCATTAAAATTGTGCTGTTGAGAGGAAGGTTGAGGTAAGTATAGTACTTTCTGGGATCTGAGTAAGACTAAGGGTAAAAGAGTCCATTTGCAGTGACATGGATGGACCTAGAGATCGTCAAACTGAGTGAAGTAAGTCAGACAGAGAAAGACAAATACCATACGATATCGCTTATATGTGGAATCTAGAAAAATGGTACAAATGAACTTATTTACAAAACAGAAATAGAGTCACAGATGTAAAAAACAAACTTATGGTTACCAGGAGGGAAAGGGGAGGAGGGATAAATTGGGAGATTGGGATTGACATATACACACTACTGTATATAAAATAGATAATTAATAAAGACCTACTGTACAGCACAGGGAACTCAGCATTCTGTAATGACCTATATGGGAAAATAATCTAAAAAAGAGTGGATACATGTATATGTATAACTGATTCACTTTGCTGTACAGCAGAAACTAACATAACCTTGTAAATCAACTATACTCCAATAAAAATTAAAACAAAACAAAAGAGGCCGAAAAAAGAACTTCAGAGTAAATCTCTGTCTGGGCCGGAGATTCCACCCAACCAAGAAAAATGTTTCAAGTCCTTCTGTAGGACAATGTCCCATTCTTACATTCTTAATTTGTTATGTTATATCATATTAATTTCATATTATAATTTAATGATTACAGTATATTAATTTATATTATATTATAAATATAATTCTTAATTTAAATTATTCTCTCAGTTGGATAGCATATATCTTCGAGGGTAGATTCTTTAAGAAAGTTTGGTGGATGACATTTTCTGAGCTTCTGCGTATTTAAGTATGTCATTTCCATTGCCTTCATTCATTAAAAAAAAAGTCATAACTTGACCCTATATAATAAAGTGGGCCACAACATTTTTCTCTCAAAAAATCAAAAATCAGTAGATGTTACTCCACGGACTTCTGCAGAGAAGTAAGTATAAGGTTAGTCTGATTTTAGCATGTAAAATAAAAACCTGCATAAGTTTTCACTGTTTTCAAGTTTTTGCAAGAATTCTTCTTTCCCAAGAAAGAACATTTGAGAAGAACTTATTGTGTTTGTCTTCCACATCCGAGATGTGATTTCTCAGTGTCAAATCTGTTCTTCTCTGCTGGCTTTGTGGATTTAATTTGCCTGCTGCATTTTAAAATTTCATTATTCTCTCCACTATTCGTTTCTTCTCAGCATTTTTCCTAAAAGGTGATGGTTCTCTACTTAGGGCTTTCTAATTCCTTTTCATAATAACCATACCTTATATTCTACTGAGATCGCTAGTCAATTTCCTTACAATCTTTCCTATTTCCCTTTTGAGGCTTCAACATGATTTTTTCTCTACTTTTCTTTAGAAAATTTTCAAGATTCATAATTGAATTTTTTTCAACACATTTTAATGGTGGGAGATTTACACAGAAAAGGTGTAATGTAAGCCACAAATGAGAGTCACATATGTGATTAAAATTTTCTAGTGGTCAGTAGTCATATGTAAAAAGTAAAAAGATATCATATTTTAGATTCCACATGATATCACTTATATGTGGAACCTAAAATATGACACAAATGCACCTATCTTTGAAACAGAGTCATGGACATAGAGAACAGTCTGGTGGTTGCCAAGGGGGAGGGGTTTGAGGAAGGGATGGAGTGGGAGTTTGGGGTTAGCAGATGTAAGCTTTTATATATAGAATGGATAAACAACAAGGCCCTACTGTATAGCACAGAGAACTATATTCAATATCCTGTGATAAACCATAATAAAAAAGAATATAAAAAAATGCATATAATATCTATAACTGAATCACTTTGCTGTATAGCAGAAATTAACAAGACATTGTATATCAATTATACTTCAACAAAAAATAAAATAAAATAAAAATTAATAGTAAAAAGAGAAACACATAAAATTAATAACATATTGTATTCAACCCCAGTATAGCCAAAATGTTAACATTTCATTATGAAATTAGTCTTTTTTTGTTTGTGTGCTACGAATTCAAACTCTGGTGTTTATATTACACTTGCAGAACATCTCAAAGTGGACTAATTACAGGGCTAGGAGCCATCATACTGGACAATGCAGATCTAGATTTTTATGTTATCATCATACTTTAAGAAAAAATGTTTTATAAAAAAAAATAATTAATGTAAGAGACAATCATAAATCATTTTCTCTTACCTACACAAATCTTCTTTGATTTGAAGAGAGATCAATTCCTTAGGAATATGAAAAGAAAGTATGCTCTCTGACATCTGCTCCCGGATTCGCATCCACTTATTGTCAGATGTGGGAAATCTATATAATTTACACACTGGGTTCTTTAACACTGGAAAAGGAGAAAAAAATAAAGTTAATAGTTAAATTATATAGATACGCACTTTAGATAAAGATCAATTAACAAAATTATTAATCAGGCTACCATTCTAATTATTTGATCAAAATTTTTTATCATAGTCCGTAGTGTAATTGAGTGTCTAAGAATTTTCTCCTTATATCTTATTTTTTTCAGTAGCTTCTGGGATATAGTCTTTATTAAATTAAAAAGTGATACATCAAATTCCAATTCACAAATGTGGCTACTATGGTTCTCTGATATACCACCTATTAATTCTTTTTCCTTCTAAAGATTTTCTTAAAGTATATGTATTTATAAATATAGATGAAAATATATAGATTTATACACCATACATGCTTTGAAAAAATACATTTCTGGATTTCTTCCAATCACTCTTAGTCAACTTTACCCACTTATATAGTAGGTGACAAATGATATGTTATATTAGAGGTTTTAAATGACCCTACTACCAAAAGTGACTTTTTTCTTAAATGTCAGAAAGGTTCATTCCTTGGCTTAACATCTATTACAATTCAAATATTATTCATACTTTAGTGTCAATAAGTCAGTAACACTTTCCTAAAACCATATATTATCAGAAGCAAGACAGGGAGACTATGAACAAGCTGAATATTTGGGATGGGTGACAGTGATTAGGGAAGAAATAACATGGTCATGTCATCAAGGATTTTAGAAGATTTACAGAAGAAGTGTAGGGCTAGATATTAAGATAATACTTGATACATTTTTTATGAGGCCAGCATTCCTACCACTCTAACAAGCCCTAAATTTCAGGGCAGGATTTTATTTCCATTGCTGTTGGATAATGAATATAAGAGAAATATATCAAAGCTTAATGGACAACAAAATATCAGGTCAATCACCAGTCAAGTATCTATGATTATTTGGCTCCAGTTTACCAATGAAACTGATTAAAAAGAGAATTTGATATTGAAGTGGATATAAGACTTTAAATAATGCCCAGCCTGGTATGTGGCCCAAGTCTCTTCAACGTATGGAGTAAAATGCCTTTCTCATTTTAGGGTTCTATAAGGCTGTGTCTCATTCATTACTTGGAAATATAAATATAAATATATTTCTGAGCATTAAAATGAGGAACTATTCATCCATTCTTCAACTATCATTCTCAGAGGTCCAGTCTGACAATTATCATTATCAGAATTGATATTAAATAGGAAACCTTTATTTCAAACATCTCATCCTTTAACGACCAGATTCAAAGCTCCCGGCACACTTATCTACCCCCTACAAGAATTACCTAGAATGTTCACTTTTTAAAAGCATCAATAGAAGTGAGAAGATGATAGAATATTTCCAGGGTGTTTAGAGACAATATTTTAAATCTAAAGTTGTATGTCTAAAGGATTATGTTTTTGCCATAAACATGACCTTTAAGTTTTATCAATTAGATTATATCACAGATCCATATATAAGGCTAATTATACTTATTTCCTTTCTCTTTTTAATGAGGTATAAAGGTATAATTGACATATAACATTATATTAGTTCCAGGTATAGAATGTAATGATTCAATATTTGTATATATTGTGAAATGATTACCATAATAAGTCTTGTTAACATCTGTCACCATACATAGTCACAAGTTTTTTCTTGTGATGAGAACTTTAAAAACCTCTCTTAGGAACTTTCAAATATGCAATACAATATTATTAACTATAGTCACCAAGCTGTACATTACATCCCCATTGCTTATTTATTTTATAATTGAAAATTTATACCTTTTGACACCCTTCAACTGTTCCACCCACCCCCATCCCCTGTCTCTGGCAACCACCAATTAGTTCTCTATATCTATGAGTTCTTTTTTTATTTGTTATGTTTTATTTTGTTTTTGCTTTTAGATTCTACATATAAGTGAGTTCATACAGTATCTGTCTTTCTCTGTCTGATATTTCACTTACCATAATGCCCTCAAAGTCCCTCCATGTTGTCACAAATGGCAAGATTTCATTCTTTTTTAAGGCTGAATAATATTCCATTTGTGTGTGTGTGTGTGTGTGTGTGTGTGTGTGTGTATGTATCACGTTTTCTTTATCCATTCATCAGTGGAAACTTAGGGTGTTTCCACGTCTTGGCTATTGAAAATAATACTGCAATGAACACTGGGATGCATATATCTTTTTGAATTAGTGTTTTCATTTTCTTTGGATAAATACCCAGAAGTGGAATTGCTGGATCATATGGTAGTTCTATTTTTAGTTTTTGGAGGAATCTCCATATTGTTTTCCATAGTGGCTGCACCAATTTACATTCCCACCAACAGTGCATGAGGGTTCCCTTTTCTCCACTTCCTTGCCAATAACACTTGTTATTTCTTGTATTTTTGATATCCATTCTAACAGATGTGAGGTGATATCTCACTGTGGTTTTGATTTGCATTTCCCTCATGATTAGTGATGTTGAGTAACTTTTCATGTACCTGTTGGACATCTGTGTGTCTTCTTTGGAAAAATATCTATTCAGATCCTCTGCCCATTTTTAATCAGAATTTTTTTTTTGCTGTTACTGAGTTGTATGAGTTCTTTATATATTTTGGATATTAGCCCCTATCAGATATACTGTCTTTTATATGAAATACAGAAACTTACAGCCAATGAAAGAAACTATGATATTTCATTCATCTTTAAAGTGACAATGTTTTAAAGATGTAAGAATTTTACTATAACCTCTATTGCCCTATCTCTAGAGTTGGAGAAGAAAAACAATGCATGTACAGAATTCAATATATTGTAAGTCAGGTTAAACCATTTATGGGATCTCAGGAATTCTAATATAGCTAACATGATCAGGAATATAAATGCATCCTTTTATAGTAAGACAGAAACAGTCTCTGAAATGTCCACATTTTTCCTTAGTAACCTAAGTAAATATTCAATTATTTGGGTTACCTATACTTAGTATATGCACTGCTTTTTAACCTCTGCTTTTTTTTTTTTTTCAGGATTACACAGAATCTTTGTATCTCCCAAACCATGGTTAAAAACCCTTAGATTTTTCTTGCCTTTAATAAAACAATATTTTAGAAAATTTGTATTTTGTAAGTTGAAAAATATAATATTCTTTATTTTATGTTATCACAAAACTAGTCTTTCAGCTTTTGATTTTACTGTTTTCATTTTACTGCTTTTCAGTGTATCCTAAATATAAATCTTTGTTGAAATAGAGTGGTAGAAATCAAGGACAGTGTGATTAATGAGCTCCAGAAGTATCCTCTGACCACCCGAGACACAACATCCAGGACCCTGTGGGAATGCTGCTGTTTTTTTAAGGAAAGCACTTGGGGCAAATAATAAACAAAAAAATCAGGCCACATGATCTACCCCCCCGAAAATTCCCAATAACGTCTCCTATCTAACTTTCATGCTATAGGTTCTAACCTTTTGAAACTCATAGATCTCCAAACATTAGTATTTAACTGTACATAGTTATTAGGATCTCAATGTAGACATAGTGGAATCCACTTTACAACCAAGTCTGATCCAGTAGCATTGCTTATTGAACACCTACTACGTATAAAGCAAGAACACTTACTGTTTCTCAAAATGCCATATAATGGATTATGACTTTTAGAAAATAAAAAAAAATATATGGCCTGACTTTTAATTACCATGAAATTTGTTCCAATGGCTACAAACAGACCAGATAAGATGTTCTCAACTCAAAATTTTGCTGGGTTCATAGTGAGGAGATTTTTGCCATCCTCATATAAAAGAAAGGCAAGGTATTCATGTATCAAATGTTGAACAGTGGGCCATAAATGATGAATGCTTTTGTCGTTTTATAAATGCTTCTCCCCTATAGCACAGATAAAGTTTCAACAATTCTCCACACATACTCCAGCTGTTTAAATGAGCCCACCACTTTCAGCTCTGGCTTTCCACTGATGTCAAGTATTTCTTCATGTAGGAGATGCATTTCTGACCACACAATAGGCTCAACTCAGCAAAAACAACTATCTAACTTATCTATTATAAGTTCTTTTTAAAGAGAGCCCTGTGTGTATTATCTGCATTTTTTTTCACTGCTTTTGGCAAAACAATTGCTAAAAATATCATGTGACAGATTCTACCAAGGGAAAAGTAGTGAAGAGATTTTGGACACCACCACAGTCTTAATAATGACTTAATAAGGATAAAGTTCTAAGATGGTCCAGATATGAATACATTCCCACCGAGATCCACCCTCTAAGGTGAACACAGGGACAGAAAGTAAATGACAGATTTTTTCCTCCTAAAATAGCAACACAACTCAAATTTCCATATCATTTATTCCAGACGCTGTAAAAGGCCTTTTTAATACGGTAGCACACCACCTGCTTTTCCATGGGATTCAGCAATTGTGAAAGCCAAGTGCTCCAGTTCTGAATTATCAAAGTAAAGATGCCAAGGAAATGTTCAACAAAGCCAAAATATAGAGAACACATTAAAAAAGGATGGCTGTTCAAGCAACCTGGGGCAGAAAAGCTAAACCTGAGTGATATCATGGGGATGATCTTCTCTTTTCTGTGTCTGTGTTGGGGACATCAGTGGATTAGACAAGGAATTTTGGAAATTTGGATTCAGGGTTGAGGGGATCATCAAAATGCCAAACACTTATCTCATCAGATTGTCTTTAATACAGTTCTCCAGAATAAGCTCATCTGTGATTATCTTCATGCAATTTCTTGCTTTCAGAAGGTGGTAGATGTCACATATTTAAATGGAATCTGACTTTACTGGCTTCAAGCTTTATAAAATCATTATTTTAATGTACTGTAGATTCTTGTAGAGAATCTATTCATTCTATAGCTTTTAATTATGCAGTTGTTTAATAGTTTCATCATTCAGCCGAATGTACATGCATTGCCTATTCTCCAAATGCTACATTACGCTTAGTAAAGATAAGTCTGTGTAAGCCAATTAGATAATGACATTCTCTCATTTGTAGTTGAAAATATCTTAGATTTAGATACATACATCTTAAATGTAGATTGGCTCTTTTTAAGATTAGATGAGAACTAAAAATCCTAAATAGAAATCACTAAAAGACTATCCTAAGCAAGGCTTAGAAAAGAGAAAGTAAGAAAGCATGACAGGAGCTCAGAAAACACAGCAAAGAAAGATCTCTTTTAAAATAATAAAGAGGAAACTATTAAAAAATAAATTCCCCCAGAATTTTAAATTACTTTTCTTTAGGTGTGTTATAAAATCTAAATTATGTTATTGTTTGTGCTGTTTTTAAAGGAACAAAAAATAAGAACAGAAATAGGATGTAAGCTGAGTCAGACAAAGTGCTGCTCCCCTAGTCTAGCCAAACCCACAAGCTCTTGGCCTTGCATCTTCAATTCAAGGCCAAGAACAAGAAAAACTATTACAGATGCAGAATAAAACATAAAGATAATATTTGTGGGGATTTAGTCTCCAACTGGTGAAAACTGGCGAGTTCAATGTGTAGAATTTGGAGTTTTGGTTTTGGATGGTCAGAAAAGAGGTTTGCTTATTCACTCTAGTTTGAATGATTTTCCCTGTTCATTCTAATTCAGTCATTAAAGTAAAGGACACATCTACAAAAGTGTCCTTTTCTGGTTCATATTTTATGCTGAGCAGCCTGGTACGACCTGCGGTTCATGGAACTCAAGTTGTTTCTTGCCAATTTGCCTCTGTTCAAGGTATTCCCTGTACCTCAAAGGAATGCTCCTTTTATCCTGGCTACACGTAATCATCCTATAAACTCAGCTCAGCAAGCACCTCTTCCAGGAAGCCCTTCTTGACTTCCCTCTGCTCCCTGCCTACAGCTGTCTCTCTTTTGTACTCCCCATCCCCATCTCTATCATGGTTCTTACCAGTTGTGCTATAATTGTCTGTTTACTGCTCTGTGTCCCCCATTAGAAGGTAAACTTTGTGAAGGCCATGACTGTACTGTTTTCTTTGTCCTCATTTTATCTTCTGCACCTAGCACAGTGCCCAGTATATGCAAACATTCCACAGAAATGAGCTTAAACGTTACACCTCAGATGTTTCTCATCATTACTTTCCCTAATAGATGAACAGTTAGGGCCTTGACAACTGTGTAAACTGAGAGGGGAAAATGCAAGGGGGAAGGACATAACTAAAAACCTCACTTCAAGAGAAAGCACAGGCATCAGAATGAAAGAATGAAAACCCCAGCTGAGAGAAAGCCCTCCTCACATTTGCCCACAAAATGTTAACCTTTTGACTATATCCTCTTCTTGCCTTTATTTTTCTTCTAGTTTACCTAAGGTGGGCAGTGGAGGGGGTAATAAACTTACAACAGGAAGACAGCTGAAATATTTAAAGGTGTCTAAGAGATGACTTTATTGATTACTAGACAGTGAGATTCACTCTTCCATTGAAGCTACTTAACACCATAAATATGTTAATACACAGTAATGAAAACATATGAAAATTCCAAAAGAGCAAGGTTAATGGTGTGAACTAAGAATGTCACCTGACATATTAGTAAACAAAAGATGTTGCAGCCATCAAGTCATCACATTACAGCCTCCCAGAGGGAGATCCCTGAGGGAATTTGGGATGGAAACAAAGAATGCCTGCCATCTAGCTGTCAACTGCTATAGCCACCCCGCTGACAAACCCTGAGGAGACTCA
This sequence comes from Eubalaena glacialis, assembly GCF_028564815.1. Classification (NCBI taxonomy): domain Eukaryota; kingdom Metazoa; phylum Chordata; class Mammalia; order Artiodactyla; family Balaenidae; genus Eubalaena; species Eubalaena glacialis. The sequence goes on along the minus strand of NC_083720.1, from coordinate 123,690,910 downwards.
GGATAAGAGAATGCAGGATTCTGGCCCCAGATAGCTGAGGTGCACATCAAAGGAATGATTTCAACGAGCCCAGACTTTGCATCTTCCTATACATAGAAAAGCACTAATTTCATTAACTTGAGATGTCTGGTTTTCTTTAATTAACAATGATCTGTTGATGTTCCGACTACTGCCCTTTGTTGCAAAAACTCCTATATATCTTGGCTCCCCGCCTCGCCTCTTTGGAGCAGTTCCTCAGAGTGATGAGAGTCCTATCTCCGGGGGCTTGAAGTCCTAAGAATATCCGCCAAATAAAACATAACTCTCAACTTTTAGGTTGTGTGTGTGTGTTTGGTTTTTTTTTCAGTAGACAATGGACTCCATTGGATTTGTTAAAACAGCAAAGGGCAAAGAAATCTGGTGAGTAAGTAAGTATAAAGGATAAAGGGCCAATGTTATAAGCCAAGATGGTCCCATATTTTACACATCATAGAGTTATAAATACAAGGGCAAAATCTATTTAAACTAGTATGGAGAAAATACAACAGAGATATCTTTGTTAGCATAAATTGATATGATCTAAAATTTGACAAGGTAGTTGATTTAGTACCTCATGAATGAAGAGAAAAAACGGGGAAAATGGGATTTGTTTTTTGGCTGGAATTCCTCAGGACTCAAAATGAATATAGAGGGAAATATTTTTCAATGTCTCTCAGAATATCTCCTAAACTATTCTGTCATGCCTTGCTTTACATGAGGTTGTAGTGAGGAGAAGGTCACCCAATACCCAGTTCAGCTGTGTGGTATTGTGAAAGGCAGTTAAAATCTATGGTGCCATATGAGGCAGGAAAAAACTTAAAATGAGAATTTCACAGTAATTTTTAGGGAGAGTAATAAATTCTTTTATTTCAAACCTAAATAATTCAATTTGAACATCTTTCTCATGGAGAGAAGAATAACAGTGCAGTTTTCTGTTACCTGAAGCGTCAATTCAAACGATAAGATACACCCATTACTAGTTATTTGACAAATATTTACTGATTGCCTACTGTATTCTGGCCCTGGAGACACAGAACTAAATAAGCAACGTTTCTTCTTAAATAGCACATAATCAGGCATCTTCCGTAAAGCAATAGTAGTACATGGCTTAATCCTATTGGGGGAAAAAGAATCGAGGATATAGCGGACTATTTCGAGAAAAATTGCAATTTATCTGTGAGGCAAGAAGACAAACACCAATCAATTCTCCAAACAGGAGGGAAATTGCCTGTGTTTAGGACTGAAAGAGTAGGGTCCGCATTGTGGCTTAGACTCTAACTTACACAGTCATGGAAATCATCGTTGTCAGATACACCCTCTGTGAGGGCGATGGACAGCACACACTTTAACGTACAGCATGAAAGTGGTCTTTAAAAACTATCAAGGATAATTTCATGACTCAAGCAGTATGGAATTGAACCAAGAAAGATGCTGTATCAGATCGAATACTTGCTGACAGGGGGAAACTCACTTGAAATGTGAAGATAATAGGAAACTTGGTGACAGGGCCCATTAGCTCCTCAGATTGGGCATAATAATATCAAAGTCCATGGACTGAAGTATTCTGTAGCATTATACTTTTACAAGGAAAATTGGTAGATTTAGGAAATCTAGAGAGAATTGTCTCCTGCACAAAAATTTTTAAAAAGCTTATCTGTGGTCGGGCTTATTAAATATAAATAACTCCTGAGAAAGACACCTGTAAGTGACAAAGAATAGATATGTGATTCCATGTGAAACTGATGAAAATGAATACTTTGATGAAGTATTTCTAAAACGAAGGAAAACATAGCAAAAGCTAAACTATGCTCTACAGACTTCAGACACTGAGAGCCAAAAAGGAAATCAAAGACTGTCCAGGTCAATTTGGTCATTGCAAAAGAATTGATGTCCAAAGAGGCTGACTTGTCTGGCAGGGTCACACTGCTGGTTAGCAAATTTAGGCTGGGACACCAGTTCTTCAGAAGAGTCTGTCCAGTGCTCTGATATTAACACCACCAGAGCACATCTGTTCTTGTTCTGCTGTAGACAAGGCACCTCACTTGACGAGACTTAGTAGGACACCCAACTCCATGACCAGATAAGAGACTCTGCTGTCTACACTTCCCTCTGTTCAAAAATAACTTCCCCTACCCCCATCCCCCAAACAATACCTCAACAACAAACAGCGCTAAGTGTTTTCACTACCATTTGCTTAAATGAATAAACCAATAATTAAACGGGTAACTATTATTTTAACAACTTTATTGGATGAACTACAGAATTATAAAATCAAGCAAAATGAGAACCTCACAATTCTAATACTGTACCTTCTAGTGTGTTTCCTGTTTCAGAGAATATAAAAGCCAACAGCTGAAAGGAATTTGTTTTCTCCTATAACTAAGGTACTTATATATCTTTTTTTAATGGAATTGTAAATTCTGCCCCCTCTCCTCCTCCTCATCTCTTTTCTCCTCCTGCCCTCAACTCCCCAGGCTCCCAACATATACATTCAACTTGAGAGGCAAACAGGGCATGAAAAAGGTGAGGCCCGAGGGGGAAGAGCTTTTTCTTTGTAGTCTCACAATAGATAAGTGAATTTCCCAAGTTATACATTAAACCTCTAGAGATATAAATAGAATAGTGAGGGGCAGCTATGAGCTATGACATCCTCTTGCACTCATTCAGTAAGAACTTCGTCACTCACTTGAGACTGGCAAGTTCCATATAATACATGAATACAGAGACTTGAGAAGAATGTCAATAACTCCCTTCACCTAAAGATTTTGAAAAAATACCACATGGGAATATAGTGGATTAATTCCAAGGTTGCTGAGTTTAGACAGATAAATAAATAGAACAAAAGACCAAGGTACACACAGACCAAAGTCATAGGTGCATAGTCTAGCTACATATGCTATATATGCACAACACACTTAGATTTGGAACAGAAACATTTCATATATAGCACTTAGTTGTACTTTAAAATAACTTTTAAAAAAAATCTAGCTTTTATAACATTTGACTGTCATTTAGCCTTATCTTTCCCTGATATAAGAAGGCTCATAGAAAATATTTGTGGCAAATATATTCTAGGCACTTCCGGATTGCCTGGACTAAGGACATTGAGAAATATCATCGGACCTAAGTGGAGAATCACCACCAAAACTGTCACCTCCAGGAAAAGGGAAAAGCAGTAATCAATCATCTTTCACTCCACTAAGTGAGTATATTTAAATTGCAGAATGCAGCTGCTTCCATCACTTCCGTGTCACTTGTCTTTGGCATATTACAGTTCATATGTTAGGAACTGTGCCCTAGTAATCTGGAAGAGTTAGTACGCTTCCAAGACTCATGCCTTGCAGATTTTATGGCACAAGAATTAGGAGATGCAGATTTACTTTTCATTATGTTCCCTTTGTCTCTTCTTCCTTAGGTGATATATTTTCTTACTCCGGGAGCCATTTTTCTCTTTCTCTTTAAATTTATATTAAACCAATCAGTTTTTTAAAGCGGCATTTCTCTTTGTGGGCATAAAAAATTACAAGGTTCACATGAGTGAATCACTTAAAAAGTGTCTTATAATTACAGTGTAGATGATTCTGATGATAATTTGATTCATTCAAACTGCATTTAACATGAATGTAATATCTCCCACATTCAATTTTATTTCTCAAAATTGACATCTGGTAAATTAAATAGATTATCTGGATATACTGAAATAAAGGACTAAAGGTTTGGTCAACTTTCAGGTGAAAAAAATATATGTGAGGAAGACCCTTTGAGGATACATTAGTTATTTTATCCACACGGATAACTTATCAAGTACTTTATGGTACATGGCTGGTCTAGCTGTCCAGGTAGCCCCTTCACTGTTTAATGCATGTCTCTCCTGGTATTACATCCTTCATAAAAATTTTTTAAATACATGTCACTTGATCATAGGTTGAGAAGCAGCTGCTCTTCTTTGGTTTAATCCTTCATTCTAATAAGTACATTTAATGGGTTTTTTGTTGCTATATTTTATTTTGAGTTCTTTGAGTCAAAAGGTTGCCTGTCTTTCTCCATCCCTTATTATTAGTGGCTTGACCTGCAGGGGAAAATTGCTAATAGTTTAGGGGTTATGTATTAGTAAGCCTTTGAAGTTTGTATCACTCATTAATCTGATTATCATGCTATCCATGTCACTGTTGAAATGTACAATATAGAAGGCTAGAAAAATATTAAGGTTTATTCTATTGTTACACCAACTTTTTAATTAATGACTTTTTAGTAATAGCATGACCTGGTAATTAAGAGCAAAGGCCTTGGGATTAAAACTGGATTTAAATTCTGGACCTGCTATTCACTAGGTAGTGACCTTGAGCAATTTACTCATCTGTAAAATGGATATAATAATATTGCCTTCTTCATAGCACACATCAGAAAGCAAGGTAAGGCAAGGCATATGAGTGGCATCTCGCCTGCCACTTATTTGCCATTATTATCACTACTGGTAACATAATTTATAACATAAATTATAACACAAATTATAACATAATTTATGTTATCATTCAAAAATCAGTTAAATAATTATAAATTATAATTATAAATTATATTTATAATTTATAAATTATAATTATAATGTATAATTATAAATAATTATACATTATAATTATAAATTATAAATAATTTATAGATACATATTATCACATATTTTGTAATTTTACCAGATGTCTCAAAGTCATCATTTATCACATTGTTTAGTTCCTTGTTGAAATTCAAATATATTACTATAAGTAACACTATACACACACACACACACACACACATATATGTGTACACACACACTCAGGAATGTACAAATGTGTATATGAATTTTTCCTACTGAATCCATATACATACTGTTTCAACAACTTCATTAAAAGTAATAAACTAAAACTCAAACTAATTAAGAGCTTGACATTTCTAATACTACCTCTTCTAATATCTCATTTCAGGTGATACAAAATCCAATAGCTAAAAGAAAATTTTTTTGCCATATAGCCAAGATATATACATGTATTTATATATATTATATATCTTTCTTACAGAATTGTCAAGTCTAACACCACTCTGCTGACTCCCATGATTACCAATATTTAATAAGTGTCTACAATGGTTCTGTAAGAATGCTGCTCAGATTCAGTATTGAGTTCATAGAAAATTAAAATGTATGTTCATATGAAATGAATGTAAGTTTCCAAAACTGAGGTACATACCTGCATTCAAAAAAGGTAGGTTATCTTTTCTGCTCACACTTTCTGGGGCTGTACATTCACATACCAGTGCACACTAAGAAGGAATAAAAGAAAAAAGAAAAGAAAACATATTTGAATATGATCAAATAAGAAACGAGATTCTTTTTTTATTTGCAAAACATGAGGTCATGCACACGGTTTCAAAAAGTTCTGAACAAACATTTTTGTAAAACTATTTTCAGCTTTATCTTTACAATGAACCTTGTTTAACTTGTGATTACTTACTTACATTTATATATAATATGATTATATTATACAATCATAGACTACATTTCAGTTCCAGTTAAAGGCTACTTAGGAAAGAAAGTTTGTACTTTCTTTGTGGAAAAGGATTAACCACATGCTAGAGATAGGTTCCTCCTATAGCAAATCACCTATGACAAGCTGAATGGCTTTGTATTTCTGTTGCCTGGGTTGATTTTCGATCAGTAAAAAGCAAATTATCTTCTGGCTTTTAAGTAAAGGCAACTTTAAATAAAAAATAAAATATGTTACAGCATCTAATTTCATAAGGCAAAAAGAGATGTTTGTTTCTGGCAAAACGATGCAAATACTTGCTCATAAAGTATGAGGATATTTTATAAATAAGCTGATGTCTGATTTATGAATAAGCAATTTATAAATAAGTGGATCCAGAGATCATAGATCTATTAATCCATGATAAATACATTCAGCTCACGATCCTTTACAGAACCAACACTTCTCTGGACAGAAGGAGAGAAGAGAGACACAGAGCACATTGCCATGTTCCTAACGAGTGAACCATGGGTGGGAGATACTATCTCAGATAAGCCATCCCTAAGCATGGGACTCTGCTTCTACCTCCTATGAAACTGTAACTAACAGAGGAAGCAAAACTTTTCTGGCCCCAGAGAGGCTGACAAGAAACCTATATTCACATAGACAGAGACCAGTAATTATTTCTTCAGATGACTTTCCTTTTATCTCTAGCAACCGCCCCCCGCCCGGCCCCAGAGAAGAAAAAGGAGGGCTGGGAGAAGGAGGAAAGTAAATTTTTAGAGCAAATACATCAGACATAAACAAATAAATGCAAACAAAAACAAAACAAACAGACAAAACCCCAGAAAGTTCTCTGGGTGAAGAGTTCTAAGGGAAACAGCCATCCTTCTGTAGCAAGCATGGTGTTGTCAAGAGACTCCAAGGGCTCAGACTGCCCTCCCTAGTAGGATGTATCAGAATTGCCTGGGCTATTTCCCAACTGTTCTAACTATCTGTGACCCACCTCTGTTCCTCCTCCGGGGAGTGCCCCCCCACCTTGAGATTCACCACCACCGAGGTCACTGTTCATGATAGAATGTATTATGTCCCTGAAGCATTTTGAGAAGGAAGACAAATGACTTAAAACATTGATTTAAATGTTACTTTCTGTATTCTTAAAGCCCAGTACTCATTCCTCTATCATAACATTCGTCACATTACTCAGGAAATTTCTTGATGGAGAATAATGTGCTTTCATACTTTCTTTAGTGCTTATACTGAGATCCTAGTTTACTGAAAAAATGAGTAACTGCAAACAGCTCTTAAAATTTTATGTTCTCTAAATCATTTTCCTGACCAACCAAAAGTCAGAGGTGATCCCTTCTTTTAATCCACAGCTATTTTGGAGATGTACTTCCCAAATCACTACAGGAATGTGCAAGGATGCTTGGACATACTTAAAATTCTTTATTTCTCGTATTTGCAAAGTTTTCTCGACTTCTTTCAGCCTACATAGGGCTGTTAAAGTAATCTTTTGTAAACATTATGTTCACCATATCAATGTTCTGCTCTAGAATGTATATAATGGTTATTTACTGTCCAATCAAATCCAATATTCTCAGACTGGTCCTCAAACCCTTTCATGTTTTGTCCCTGACATCCTTCCACATAATAACTTGGTATACAGCTCTAAGTCATCTTCCTTTCCAAAAGAAGATCATCATCTACAATATAACTTATAGGAATGGTTTAGACTAAAGCTTTTTAGTGAAGAAGTCCATAATTCACAGAGATCAGGCTATTACTCTGAGAAACTGCTTCCCTTTACGGAGGCAACCCTGCGTCTTTGAAATCAAAGATAACTTTCTGTTTCCTAACAAAAGGCCCGTTTTATTCCACCAAATGAATACAGACATACGACTTTTATATATTCATATCTTCCATCCACGCTGGAAGGCTGATATTTAGGACAATTTTAAACTAATATTCTAACTTTGTATTTTACAACTCTACTCTTCAGAATGCTCTCAAGATTTAAATCCATGGAACATAAACAGAAAATAGCCAATAAATATTTACTAATTAATATTTTCATATTTGGACTCAGCAATTATTTTCTTCAACTGTTTCCTGAGTGTACCTTTTCTGTCTCTATTTATTTAGATTGAAAGTTTTCAAAGCCAAGAACCTTATTTCTTATTTCCTTAGGCCGTTTTTATTTTATTTTTTTTACTTTTTTTTACATTGACCTTAGAATCTTTTTGCACTGTGCTGGTTGCTACAGAGAATGCAAAGATGGAAATGATGTGGAATCTGTGCTTACGAAGGTTCAGCTATTTCTACTGTTCATTGCTATTATTATGATGGATATTTGCAGCATTACACACTTACGTGGTGTGCGCTCTCAATGTAATAACTTTACATTTGTGATTCTGAGCAGGAATAACAAACATCACATGCTTTTTGTACCAGATGTAGCGCCATAAGCCTATTGATTTTGATTAATAGTTTAAAAAGTGTCATTTGATGGTAAGTGTGGCCAAGCAGACGAACCATATGATATGTAAAATTCTTGGAGCTAAATGATTTTGACTCTCAGCTAACATACCAATTTGCCATGCACTGAGCTAGAAAATTAGCAATATTGTATGAACAATAATCATAAAGCTCTGTATGAATCCATCAAGACCAACACTTCATGGCCAAGTACTTTCACATCTGTTGATGTATTCCATCAATCATGCTTTTCAAAGTTTGGTCTGGAGTCTCCTGGAAGTCCCTGATAACGTTTGCCTTTGCACCCTTTGTAGCATCTAGCACAGGGTGAAGACAACTTTATTTTCATATTAATACTAAAATATTATTTGTCTGTTTCCTTCTCTTTTTCTTTGGGGGGGGTGCGTGGCTTGGGGGATCTTAGGTCCCCGACCAGGGATTGAACCCAGGCCCTTGGAAGCGAAAGCGTAGAGTCCTAACCACTGGACCACCAGGGAATTCCTGTCTGTTTCCCTCTCTCTTACAAGCATACGGTAGAATTTTCTAGAAGCTATATGACACAATCATTTGACAGTTAATGGTATGTGTGCTTATGTACTCTTCTGTTTTAAACATTTCTTGTTTGAGTTTCTAATATGATAAATGTCTACGGATATAATCCAAATAAGCAAAACTCTTAATACAGTAAACATCAATAGATAAAATCCACATAAATATAAATTTGAAGAGTGTAAAATATGAGAATTGCTATGCTTTTGTGATCTCATTCAGTCTCATGGTTTAAATACCATCCAAATATCATTTGATGACTCACAAATATATAATTCTAGCTTGGACATCTCACCTGAATTCTGACTTGAACCTCCAACTGCTTAGATATATCCATACTTGGATGTCTAAGAGGAATGTCAAACGTAGCATCTCAAAATCTCCTGTCTTTCTCCAACTGCTACTCTCAGTGTTGTTTTATATATATATATATATATATATATATATATATATATCTCTTCATTGGAGTATAACTGCTTTACAATGTTGTGTTAGTTTCTGCTGCACAACAAAGTGAATCAGCTATATGTATACATATATCCCCATATCCCCTCCCTCTTGAGCCTCCCTCCCACCATCCCTATCCCACCCCTCCAGGTGGTCAAAAAGTATAGAGCTGATCTCCCTGTGCTATGCGGCTGCTTCCCACTAGCTATCTATTTTACATTTGGTAGTGTATATATGTCGATGCTACTCTATCACTTCATCCCAGCTTCCCCTTCCCCTTCTGTGTCCTCAAGTCCATTCTCTATGTCTGCATCTTTATTCCTGCCCTGCCACTAGGTTCATCAGTATCGTTTTTTTAGATTCCATATATGTCTGTTAGCATATGGTATTTGTTTTTCTCTTTCTGACTTACTTCATTGTGTACGACAGACTCTAGGTCCATCCAGCTCATTACAAATAACTCAATTTCATTTCTTTTTATGGCTGAGTAATATTCCATTGTATATATGTGCCACATCTTCTTTATCCATTCATCTGTCAAAAGACACTTAGGTTGCTTCCACGTTCTGGCTATTGTAAATAGAGCTGCAATGAACATTGTGGTACATGACTCTTTCTGAATTATGGTTTTCTCAGGGTATATGCCCAGTAGTGGGATTGCTGGGTCATATGGTAGTTCTATTTTTAGTTTTTTAAGGAACCTCCATACTGTTCTGCATAGTGGCTGTATCAATTTACATTCCCACCAACAGTGCAAGAGGGTTCCCTTTTCTCCACACCTTCTCCAGCATTTATTGTTTGTAGATTTTTTGATGATGGCCATTCTGACAGGTGTGAGGTGATACCTCACTGTGGTTTTGATTTGCATTTCTCTAATGGTTAGCGATTGAGTATCTTTTCATGTGTTTGTTGGCCATCTGTATGTCTACTTTGGAGAAATGTCCATTTGTTTCTGAGAAAATGGTAATTCTATTTTTTGCTAGCCTTTCCCCCTGGAGTCTGGCCACGTCTCACTTTCTCCATCAGTCACACCCTGATCCAGCTCATCTGCACTTCTCCCCTGAATCTTCACAATAATCAGACTCCATTCTTCTGTCCTTGCCTCCTTTCAGGCCCTAGTCAACACAGCAGCCGGAACGGTCCTCTTAAACATGAATCAGATTTCATACCTATACTCACAGCTCCTCAACTGTCCTTACACATAGCCCAGAGTCTAACACCTTCATGGGAGTCGGTCTTCCCTGCCCCATGAACCTCTGTCCTCAACTCCTACCACTCTGCTCCTTGACCCCTCAGTTCCAACCACACTGGCCTCCTTGCTGCTCCTTCAACACCACAAGCATCTTGTCTCCTCAAGACTTTTGCTCTTGCTATTCACTCTGTCTACAATTCCTATTCCTTTCAGACATCCACATCTTGTTCCCTTCTTTCCTGCACGTTTCAGCTCAAATATCACATTACCAGTGAATCTATCCTTGACCATCCAGTTTAAAAAGGCCACAGCCCAGCACTCCCTAGTCCTTGCACTCTGTCTTATTTTTCCTATAGAACACAGCACCATCTGATCTACAGTATATTACTTTCTTTTTTACTGTTACTTCCCCAGAAGGTGGCATCTGTGTCTATTCGGTTCATTGCTGAATACCCAGAAACTAGTCCAATGCCTAGAACATAGAAGGTAGTATTGTTTGATGAACGGATGATGAATATTATATGCCTTTTAATATTCTATAAAGATAAGTTGGGCCTGTTATATAATTTTCAACTTTTATATTTAGGGTAGATAAAGGGAGGAAATCTTTTGAGACTGGTCCTTAGCTACACAAGGACTCTAGTTTTTCCCTGATTAAGTCTGATGAAAGTCCACTTAAAACACCTCTTCAAAGTATGGAGTCAAAATAACCTAAGGGCAGCAGGTCATCAAAAGACTAGCTGGGTTAGGTTCATAGTCAAAGGGCGACATATTATTATTCCACTTATACCATTTTTGCCATGGTCATAAATAAGTAAGGCGTATTCCTTCTTTTTGAAGAAATCACTACCACTTTGATCATTAGTACTCTGCAATGTTCAAATATAATATAGACATTAAACAAAAGGGGAAGACAAGGCAGGAGCTGGGTTTAACCAGCCTCACCAGAGGATTGTTAACCCTCCTGCCCTAACAAGAAGCCCAGGCATCTCTGGGGCAGGCAAAGTGGTGAACTGAGCTCTCTCAGTTGATCCTGTTGGCTTTTACTTAACATGAGTTTTCTCATCTGTCACCTGACTTGATGATTTTGTTTCCTGGTTCTCCTTTCCTCAGTAGCATTTTTTCTTTATTTATTTCAAAGGTTTTTTTAAATTTAATTTCTTCCTCTTTCCTTCATAATCCTACACTCTTCACTACATCCTTATTACACGCTTTATTTATTGACCGGTCAGTTTGTACAGAGCTATATGTAGCCAAATATTTTCCCTTCTAGGAGACAATTTTGGATTTAATTTCTTCAAAGTAAAATTGACTTCATTTATTCACTCATTCAGTTTTCTCATGTCAGGCTCTGTTCTGGGAGCTGAGGGTAAAAGAGAGGACAAAATAGACAAATGATATCTGGCCCTCAGGAAGTTTAATTCTAATGAGGGAAATAAACAATATATGAGATAAACTAAAAAGATATATAATGTTGGACAATGATAAGTACTAAGGACAAAAAAATAATGCAGAGAAGAGAGACAGAGTTTTGGGTAGGCATCGCAGTTTTAGATATGGTGGCAGAGAAGCCTTCGGTGAGAAAGTGATTTTGTATAAAGATCAGAGGAAGTAAAGGAGTGAAGCACAGTTACTGGGAAAAATGCTTCACGGGTAGATTGAATAACAAAGTTTAAGGACCCAATTTGGAAATATACCTGTACTGTTCAAGGAGCTACAAAGAAGATAATGTGACTGGACTGAAATGAACAAAAATGAGGAGTAGAGGAGGAGGTGAAGGACATGAAGGGGGCCAACACTTAGAGGACTTTAAGTGAGAATTTGGGTTTATACTTTCAGGAAGATGAGAGGCCATTGGAGGAATGACAAGTTCCGCATTACATTTTTACTAAGTGCTGTGCTGATAACGGACTATGATGGTGGCGGGGGCGGTCAGGGAAGGAGGATGGAGGGAGTCAGGGAGACGTTTAAGAGAATACTGCAAAAATCTAGGTGATAGACGATGTTGGTTACAGTGAAGGGCTCATGAGTTGCCAGGTTCTAGATTTATTCAGAAGTCAAAATCGATAGGATTTTCTGACATACTGACTATAGGTATCTGATTTTAACACGCTGTGTTTGTTCTATTTCTATGTATGTATATATGAAATAGAAGTTTGAACCAGTATAATATGGTGAATGACCCTCTGTACAATCTTCCCTTGATAAAAAATACATAATAATACGGTTTTAGGAAACAAGTAAGTAAATGTATGTGAGAGGAAAGAGTTTGGATTTTCATTTATATTTTATTCCATGCTCTGGAGGTAATGTAAGAGTCAAGATTAAAATGTAATATTTTACATCGGGATATTGTTATGAACTGAATTGTGTTCCTCAGAATCATATGTTGAAGTCCCAATGTCCCATGTAACTGTATTTGGAGATAAGACGTTTATGGAGGTAATTAAGGTTAAATGAGGTCATAAGAGTAGGACCCTAATGCTAGGGCTGGTGTCCTTTACAAGAAGAGGAGAAGACACCAGAGTTCACTCTCTCTCTCCCTCTCTCTCTCTGTGCATCTGTGCCAAGGAAAAGCCTTGTGAGGACACAGCAAGAAATCTGGAAGCCAGGAAGAGAGCATTCACCAGGAACTGAATCATCTGACACCATGATCTGGGACTTCGTAGCCTTTCAGAACCGTGAGAAAATAAATTTCCGTTGTTTAAGTCTATGGTATTTTATTATGACAGCCCAAGCTGATAAACATAGGTATGAATCTTTTAGCTGCTCCTTATAAATGAGAGATAGCATGTGTCACTCAATACATGACTATGGTTTTAAGAGTAGTTCCATTTCTTTCTCCCCCATTCACACAAACCAGTGAGAGGGATGTTGTTTTAGGGATAACCTCCATTTCAGTTACTTTGTCTTTTCATATATTTCAGCCATTGACTAACTTCAGGACTTAAATCACTATTAGTAACAGATTGTGTTAATACACTTCATAGAGATTCTGATTTAGCAGATCTGCAAAAGGGTCCCCACATTTGAATTTCTAACAAACACCTCTGATGATTCTGACCGCACTTTGAAAAACACCAAAATAAAGTTATTTCCACATAACTCTTCTAAATATCATGCATAGTGAACCTTATTACATGTTCTTCATGGCTATTCCTAGGGATTGGCAGTAGGGTTTACAGTAACTCTATAAAAAACTTCACAAGAGGTCAAGGTTTACTAAGAATCCAGATAGGACAGAGCTAAAACCAACACTGCTTGATGGGTTTACCATTTTAGTACACTTATGACTCCTACAAGGTACTTGCTGACACTACCACTTCCTATTTCTAGAACGGCTCAGTTAAGTCTTTATTTTTAAGTTCACATTACTAAGTCAGAAACATTATGTACGACTTTGGTGGGGCATATTCCTGGGTGTCAAGTTCTCCATTTATGAAAAGAATATGATTCAATTTGTGCTACCCCATAATAGCAACATTATAAAGGAGTCAAGGGGTGAGCCAGCTTTGAGAAAAATAGAGAGGTGGCTGGTAATAGATTGGGAACAGGGAAAGCAGGCCTGCTTTGAGATGGGAAGTGTTTTAGCTCCTGGTCTCCTGGCACATGCCCTTAGTTCATTCTGTCCCCGTCTCCCACACCCTCCCCACCTTCTTAGCCTATAAATCCTCCCTCATTAATCTTAGTACGTATAAGCATCCATGTGGTGGTGACTAATAGGAGTCTTACATAGAACTCCAAAGTTAACAAGGGTTGAATGACAGAACCTAGCCACAAGACAAGAATCTTAAATACCCACATCCTAAGACGATCTGCTGCATGACGTCACCATGTCCCTGACATTTGCAAGCAACCTGATTCAAACACTGGGCCTCACTGGAATGTGTTCGTGACCTGGAATATATTCTGAGGGATAGTAGGGAACAGAGAAGAATGAGGCTTGGAGAAGTGGTAAGACCCTAGCCTATGCTGGGCAAGAACAATATTTTTTCGAAAGGCAGTTTAGATTTTTTTTTTTTTTTTGGTAAAGTTAATGATTTGTTAAGTGTTAGATAAGCACCGCACCGTCTCCCATGTAGATGTACCAAAAATTAAAATATGCTCCCAGATAAGCAACACTAAGCCAGAAAATAGGTCACAATAGACCTTGTCATTAAAAAATGCTCATTTATGAAAAGGTAGGCATTCTAGTACACAAACAAATTCATTTCCGTGGGGAAAAAAAACTATTAGCGGTTTGTAAATCTGTCCCCTGCACCTCAGTAAAACAGGCAATCACATTCCTAAGACAGAACTTTAGACTCTTACTTATATCAAGTCTCTCTCTTAAAGAAAAGTAGAAAACAAGTAAAAGCCCTGGATATTGATAATATTGGGGTTTTTATCCTGGCCTTCAAGGAAGCTGCTTCGCTTCCAGCTGGCATCGCTCCTCAAGCAGAGCTCCCCCTCCACCGTTTACTACTTCCTGCTTCTCTCTCTGCAATTTCATAAGGCACAAAGTTGTTAAATCTGTCCTCCTTCACATAAAAATGAAATACAAATTCAAATTGTATCTCTTTCCAAAGAGAATTTCGAGAGCGGAGAAGTGGTTACTTTTGGCAGTAGGCCTTCCAGAATCTTCTGTGCATCTCACATAGGGTTAATTATGGCAGGATGCAACAGTGATCGATACTTTTGTTCGAACTGAGAAGAGGCTGTGTCCACATGGGAGCCAGCTACGAAGAGAATGGTGTTTTGAATGGTGCATGGCTTTGCACAGTTCCACGCAAATAGTCTGTCGGGTTACGAGGATGAGACACACTTACAGTACTCCCATTCCAAAGCTGATTTCTCATTTAGCTTTGGAATAATGAGATTTCATACCCCACAGAGGTAGTGGCGATCCAGGCAGCTGGCAAAGCTGATCGTTTCTAATTTAATCTGTGCAGTGAGCTGACTGGGACCCTACCTTTTGTCCCTGCACATCTGTCGTGATGTGGTCGGCTTCCCCATCCTCAATCTCCCCCATCTTCACGACACTGACTTGTATGGTGCCAACAACCTTGCCACCATCTGAAGTTCTGCAATCAAAAATAAAGGAAGCGGAAAGGTAAGAATCGTCTCTTCCCTGAAAGTATGTCCAAACATGTTTGTTTCTGAAAACCACTAACACCGCTCTTTACCTGCGTTGGTTGTAATAAACAAATCTGCTTAAAATACATTGAAACCTGTTACTAGAATCACGAATTGGTGTGGTAAGTGCACGAAGCTACTTCATGAAGGTTAAACCATCTCACGGCTCTCAGGAGTAGCTGCCAAGATCATGGATCCATGCCCTGTTTGGTAACCCCATGTCCCTACAACGGCATCAGCCATGGCTCCTCTATACCAATCACATGGGATACTGTGCTCATCTATTACAGAAACTACAGCTGAATAAAACAGAAGAGAGTACAAATAACCCTATATTCCTCTATGACCCGGCCATCGGCTATAACATTTGATTTTGTGCCTTTTCATTTTACTTTCTCAGAGAACAGGAAAAGAAGATTCTCTCCCAGCAAACATCAGAAAATCACAGTACATGAAGACAGAAATTAACCACTGAGATCATTTAGGATGACCCATTACTTTTTCAGATAAAGAAACTGAGATTCAAGAAGATAGAAAGACTCATCCATGGAAACAAACTGGCAAAGCCAGAAACCCAGGTTTTTCTCTTCTTTAAGTCTGTTGGTCATTGAACAACTCTTCTCAACTTAATGATGATGAAAATTTTATTATTAAGATTTTCATCATCATCACTGTCATCAACATACAAATTTTATGGCTGACAATAATAATGAAAACCCAAAATAAAATTAACAACCACCATCCTTTAAGATTCTCAAATTTTCTTCTCTGGGCAAGAGAAAATACAGAATAAATGTTGGCATCATGTCATGGGAACACTGTAATACATAATGATATTCTTCCCTTGCACCTTTTTTTAAGATAGGTAGCAAGTCACCCATTGGTATGGGGTGTTGCTGTAACCTATATCTAAGCCTAATTGACCAAGCGACACTTCATTTTCTTTATTTAGTCTTTTTTTTTTCTTTTTGAAAAAAAACTTTTTATTATGGAAATTTCCAAACACACATCAAAGTAGAGGTGAGTACAGTGAATCTCCACATTCCCATCACCACCCACCTTCAACAATTCCCAGCATTCTGCCTTTCTTGTTTCATCCATCCACTGGCCCTTCCCCAACTTTTTTTTTTTTAACATCTTTATTGGAGTATAATTGCTTTACAATGGTGTGTTAGTTTCTGCTTTATAACAACGTGAATCAGCTATACATATACATATATCCCCATATCTCCTCCCTCTTGCGTCTCCCTCTCACCCTCCCTATCCCACCCCTCTAGGTGGTCACAAAGCACTGAGCTGATCTCCCTGTGCTATGCGGCTGCTTCCCACTAGCTATCTATTTTACATTTGGTAGTATATATAAGTCCATGCCACTCTCTCACTTTGTCCCAGCTTACCCTTCCCCCTCCCCGTGTCCTCAAGTCCATTCTCCACGTCTGCGTCTTTATTCCTGTCCTGCCCCTAGGTTCTTCAGAACCATTTCTTTTCTTTTCTTTTTTTTTAGATTCCATATATATGTGTTAGCATACGGTATTTGTTTTTCTCTTTCTGACTTACTTCACTCTGTATGACAGACTGTAGGTCCATCCACCTCACTACAAATAAATCAATTTCGTTTCTTTTTATGGCTGAGTAATATTCCATTATATATATATATGTGCCAATCTTCTTTATCCATTCATCTGTCGACGGACACTTAGGTTGCTTGCATGTCCTGGCTATTGTAAATAGAGCTGCAATGAACATTGTGGTACATGACTCTTTTTGAATTATGGTTTTCTCAGAGTATATGCCCAGTAGTGGGATTGCTGGGTGGTATGGTAGTTCTATTTTTAGTTCTTTAAGGAACCTCCATACTGTTCTCCATAGTGGCTGTATCAATTTACATTCCCACCAACAGTGCAAGAGGGTTCCCTTTTCTCCACACCCTCTCCAGCATTTATTGTTTGTAGATTTTTTGGTGATGGCCATTCTGATTGGTATGAGGTGATACCTCATTGTAGTTTTGATTTTCATTTCTCTAATGATTAGTGATATTGAGCATTTTTTCATGTTTTTCTTGGCAATCTGTATATCTTCTTTGGAGAAATGTCTATTTAGGTCTTCTGCCCATTTTTGGATTGGGTTGTTTGTTTTTTTGATATTGAGCTGCATGAGCTGCTTGTAAATTTTGGAGATTAATCCTTTGTCAGTTGCTTCATTTTTTAAATTTGTGTTTAACTTTAATCTGAATACGAACGGTGTCTTTCAACCAATTCCTTCAAAATGTCACTATTTTATTACTGGAGGTGTCAGAAAACAGGAATAGGAAAATTAGTATAAGTAGTTTACTAAAATGCTAATTAAAACAATGAATAAGTTAGGCGAAAAGGAAAGCCAATTGTTACCAGATCATAGGAAGATTTTTCTCAAAATATATAAAGTACAAATTTAAACACATCTTTTGAATTATGCTTTTAAGAAAACGGAAATAGAAAAACTCTGGTGACATATACATAGCTAATTTCATAATGTAATAAAATAAAGATTATGTACATAGAAAAATACAAGTGGTTTACTTAAATAGTGTATTAAGGTTCTTACTAAAATATAAAATAAAATGCTTCTTGGTGATTTTTAAATCAGTGTAAATCATAATACTGACTCAATTATTTTAAATTAACATAGAAAACTTAAGCATTTATTACAAAGAAGATGTGCATACAGATGACAGTATAATCTATGATTTTGTAAAAAACTACATTAGCTCCAATTCTGGGATGATTTTAATAATTAATTATACCATTTTCCTACTTGAAAATGACATAATAACTTGTCATAAATCATGATGTGACATATCTCTGTACAATTCTTTAGTACCTGATAGTGAAATAGATATTTTAATAAAAGCCCTGTTCTACTCACAGGTTTTTCTAGAAATTTGCAGACTTCTTTTTCCCCCAAACTGATACTCAATAACAATTAAAGACACCTTTTTCTTCTCATAGGCATTGTTTAAAATTTTTGCTTGAGCAAACTGAGCTTAATTTCTAGGTATACAAAGCTTAGGTATAACGTTTCAAATTTTTTCATTGACTAAACCAAATAATGTCATAATGATTTGAATGAGAGGATAGACTTCTCACACCCTCTCCCAGGACTGCGTAATAAACCAATACATGCAATAATAGTTAAAAGTGTGAACTCAGGAGTTTGGGTTATCTGCTAGCTTCATGACCTTGGACAAGGAACTTAACCATGTGAAACTTTGTAAAATGGAGATGATAATTTTGTTGTAAGGATTACATTGTTACACGATTTATGTAAAGTTCTCAGCACAATGACTTACACAAAATAAGTGCTTCTTCCTACCCCGCCTTCATCCCAGTAGTAGTAGTAGTATCAGTATCAACAGAATTGCTATTGTCATTAATGTATTATATTTCATTCAATTCTCTTTAGAAATTTTACTAAAATGGGCATCTAAGACTATAGTAAAAGATTATAGGATTTCAGGACACATGCATTTCAAGAGTGATTAACTGCTCATTAGAGGTACAAAGACTTAGTAATGACAGATGGTGTTATAAAGCTTACATTCCTAGAAGTGCAAAGAACACAAGTTTATAACCAATTACAATACAAAGTGAACCTTTCAAAGTGCCAAAGTAGATGAAGAAGCAATGCACCATGGGAGTATGGGAGTAAGCTTCCAAACTATAGCTTTATTTATTCCCTTTAAGAAAGCTTCAGGCTGCTTTTTAAATACAGGCATATCTTGTTTTATTGTGCTTTATTTTATTGTGCTTTGCTTTTTTGGAGCTTCACAGATATTGTGTTTGTTTTTTACAAATTGAACGTTCGTGGGAACCCTACGTTGAGCAAGTCTATCAGTGCCATTCTTTCCAAAAGCATTTGCTCACTGTATCTCTGTGTCACATTAGATATAGGGACACTAGAGAGATTTGAAAACCTTTTTTTTTTCACAAACCATTTTGGATAAGAATCTCTGAGTACCCTAAATCATGCTTCTTCACCTGAGATTTGTGGGAGACCGAATGGGGAATTCAGGTTATAAACTTAAGAACTAAACACAAGACACCCAAAATCATGGGTCATCCTGTCAATGAACTGCAATATGAAATGTAGAAGCCATTTCCTATGTATTCTGTAACAATTTACAACCCACAGAGCATGGATATTCAACACTTCTCTTCAATCAGGACAGTCACAACTGAAATACATATTTCATGTTTCCAAAGGCTGTTTCAAAGGTGATTTCAAAAAAATTTAGAAAAAAATCATTCTTAAGTGATTAATGATGCTTTCAATTAATCACCCATCAAGTTCAGGAGGCTACTACTAATTGCTTAACCATTATTCATCACCAAAATTCGACTAACTTTTATCTAATAGAAATTCCTCCTCTCTGCATGGGAGATATATTGAAGAGACTTCTAGGCTAGGAATCAAAAAACCAATACTCCCTCCAGCTCAGCTGCTCACCAGCTATGTGACCAACAACATATTGCTTCAGTTCCCTGGATTTCAGTTTCTGTTACTGCAAAACAAAGAGTTGGTCTTGGACAGTTATCATATTAGCACTCAAGCTTCATGCTCTGACATGGTTGGAATCCATCAGGTGATCTCATCATAGGCATCATAGGCTATCATGGGCTGACACAGCCTTGGGGAAAATCTTGGGCACATCCTAGCCTCTTCTCCTCACTCCCCACCTTCCCCTCCAACCTTTCCCCAAAACAAATGAAGCAAACAAAATGCATGCCAAACCTAGAAAGTAACTTTAACACTTACAGTCAAATACAAGGGCTAGTTTTCCTTATAGTATCCACTGTATACGTATATATTTTACTGCCATTATGGCACTGCATCTTGGCACTTTCACAAGGATACAAATTTGACTGAACTAAGAAACAAAAGAGGTCTTCGTACACTTTCCTAGCAATTTATATGGCAATAAGAACAGGCTGCAGTAATAAATAACTATCTCAATCTATAGGAAGAAGAAAAAAAAAACTATGTCATTTCAGTCTCTTGCCAGGTCATTACCACTGCTTAATGCAGAGAGCTATAAGAGAAGTAAAAGATGAATAGTTCATGGCAGCCACATTATTTCCATCACAACATCAAGTTCCTATTTCCCTCAGCAGATACACTTAAATATTTAACCATGCCAACAAGATGGAAGGCAGAGAAAGGGAAAATTTCAGCAACGCAAATCTACACTTCCTTATCACTTAGTTTTTCAGCATGCATAATACATTAGTGATTAAGTTTCTTTAAAATCTTCCTTTAAAATAATTCCCCTGGGACTTCCCTGGTGGTCCAGTGGTTAAGACTTCGCCTTCCAATGCAGGGGATGAGGTTCGATCCCTGGTCGGGGAGCTAAGATCCCACATGCCTTGTGGCCAAAACACCAAAAACATAAAACAGAAGCAATATTGTAACAAATTCAATAAAGACTTTAAAAATGGCCCACATCAAAAAACAATCTTAAAAAAATAAAATAAAATAAAATAACTCCCCTAACGCTTCCTAATGAAATATTCAATTTCACATGCTAAAACATACAAACGTTTTAGAAGACTGAAGGAAAAGGGATGTGAAACAGTCTTCTAACAAAAGACAATTTAATGACACTTTTCCTCTAAACTTCTTCGCCACCTACTGTACCATCCTTAGTAGAGCAAAAAGGAAAAAAAATCTTATGGAAATGTTAAAGGGCAACATGTAAATACCTCCTCTATTTTGGAAATGCCACAGAGATACAAATGACTCTGTAAACATCCAGGAGAAAATCATCATTAGCACTGTCAGTCTTTGTGAATATAAAGTAGTCTTGGGGCCAAGCACAGGGATCATCACCTGGGAGACATGCCTGGCATTTAACCCATCTAGACATGTAACTGGGAAATGAAAATCTCACCTGGACAGAAAAATAAGCAAAGGCCATAAGTAAACAAGTGCCACTAACTAACTAAGTGCATTCTGACCGTCTTTCTGGTGAATACATTTATCTGGCAGTGCTAGATTTACTTTGGCCTCAGAGAAGTGAGAGTTCTACTTAAGTACGTATGCCTGAACACACCTCTATTCTGGCTGAACTTCACAAATGTCAGAAGTCATACGATACTTTCAAACTAATACTCAAATAAAACTTTTCAGTAGTCCTTAATATTATAGCTTATACACTCGTATTTAGTCCTTTGTTTTCTCCTCTTTTCTCATTATAAACTTGTCTTCAGAAATTCTACCCATTATTATGGGATTCAATTATCCCATCTTTGAGGATCTACCACAAACCTATATTTCCTACTCTGACCTGATTTCCTATTCCAGAACTTCAAATTCCTTTCATCCTGATATAATTTTACATTCTATAAGCTTGAAACCTAACTCGTCCTTTTCCCAAACCCCAGCTCACATCAGTAGCATATCATTCTCCAAAGACCAAAACCACAGAATATTCCATCTCTACCAGCGCCTTGTCCCTACCATCCAATAAGTCATCAAGCGCTACTGATTCTTCCTCTATAATGCCCCCTACATGTGTCCCTTCCCAATGGTAACATCCCAATTAGTTTCATCAACTTTCTTTCATTACACTTGAAGAACCTACTTCCCATCTTCCAGAATCTTTCTCTTCCATCCCGTCCATGTCAGGTTTTCTTCTTAATACCTGCTATCACTATTTTATTTTATTTTCTCTGTCAAAATTCCTTAGACATTGCCTAATGCCTACCAAGAGAGTTTGAAGTGTAGACTGTCTTTTAAGACTTGTCCGAGGTTATGGACAGCTCAGTATTTTTGGTTCAAACAGATCCATGTCATCACACACCAGTAAATAATGGAGCATGGTTTAGTGGAAAGCACAGTGAACTTTGAGTGACGAAAGTCCTTGGTTACGGTGTTGGCTCTTCATAGTAAACAACTATGTGATCGTCAGAGGGCAATTCAGCCTCTACTAAGACTTACGAGCTATAAAATATGAAGGTAGTAAACCATTCTACTTATCTCACAAGATTTATGTGTCCAAAATTAAAAGATCTTAAAGTTTAAATATAAAAATGCTTTTGTGGGAACTGCCTGGCAGTCCAGTGGTTAGGACTCTCACTGCCGCGGCCAGGTTCAATCCTTGCTCAGGGAACTAAGATCCTGCAAGCGTGGCAAAAAAAAAAAAAAAAAAATGCTTTTGTGTATGGTAATGAGTACAACTGTTATACCATCCAGGACACAAAGTTCCAAGAGCACATCATAGATATGTTGACTACCAGTTTTTCAGACTAATTGGCTTGTAGGTTCCTCTTTACTGCTGAAAACAGTACTATCCAAATATGAGTAACTGCCTCAATACAAGTAAGCTAAAGAAATCTTTCCCTCCTCATGACTCTATTAAATATACATACATATATATATATATATATATGTAGTGAGTTGTATTTGGAAATGATTCAATGCTAAATGTAAAATATAAACTATCTCTTTATTTGTTATTCAAATATACATTTTTATTGAAGTATAACTGCCATACAGCAGTATATTAGTTTTGGGTATACAGCACAGTGATTCTATATTTGTGTATATTGCGAAATGATCATCACAATAAGTCTAGTTAACATCTATCACCATACACAGTTACAAAAAACTTTTTTCTTGTGATGATAACTTTTAAGATCTACTTTCTTAGCAACTTTCAAATTAACTATAGTTAAAAATGTAGGTCATCTATTCAGTGATCTGAGAAGCCAGGCTGATGAAGGCTCTGCCATATTCACCTTGTGGCACCTAAGGTCTCCAAACAGCAGAAGGAGATAAAAGCATGGAGGAACTCTTATTGGACAGACCCAGAACCAGTGTGCTTTCCTCTGTTTACAATCCAGTGGCCAGAACTCAGTTACATGGCCACCCCTATCGAATTTGGCGGGTCGGGGTGGGGGTGGGGGGCGATAGACATTTAAAATAGGGCAAAGACTGCAAATCTTAGTACCCCTCCTCTTCTTGGGCACACGGCTAGATGACATTTCCAGCTCCTTAAACAGTTAAGCTATCTCTTGAAATGTAAGAAATATCCATCTCTTTAAATGTAAGATATACCTCAACAGCAAGGTGAGAAAACATCTTGGCATCTTGTAAATGTCCTTGTCAGGATTCACAGGCAACCAAAATTACATTCAAGTTAACAGGTCACCATCATCTGCCCTTTGGTAGATAAGATGCTGCAAGTAAGATAGAGGAAGCATACTCTACCCTCTTGCACCCACTGGATGAAGCTATAAAACCTGGACAGAATGCACAGAGCAGCTATTTGAGGACTCAAAGTAAACACTGCTGGGCATACTGGGGAAGAAGATCAGAATTATAAATGCCACTGAACCAGCAATTAGTTTACCATTTTTTCTCCTCTCGTATCTCATGATCTAGACTCAAAACAGCCCCAAGCCCAGAGATGGTCATGGTGTAGACAAAGATAGCTCCAGGAGAATCTCTCTGGTTCTGGCTCAAAGAACAGAAAAGAGGTCTCCTAATACTCAGAAGAATGATGAAATCACTTTTCTTTTTTCCACTCTCTTGTGTCTCAGCCCCCAAGCAATCCAGCAGTGGCAGCAACAAAAGTGACAGCTCGGAGGAAGTGCAGGAGCCTAAAATTATGAGGAAGGGAAAGCTTCCTCTCTGATTGGAGCTGTGATCCCAAGGGCATGGGATGAATGTCCTTTACTTTTTCTCTCTCTTTTTCTCTCTCTCTTCTCCTACCTCTTGGCCCCAGAAGAGGGTGCAGTTGCATGGCAGAGAAGGAAAATCAAACCCCACCTTTCTGAATGAAGGGTCTTTTGATCTTTCCCTTCCAGGGAAGCCACAGGAAATGGGAATATGCCAGAGAGAGTGTAATGAGGAAGGAGCTCAGGAAGGGACTTCTTAATGTCGTTCATGGACTTCTGGGCTTACCTCAAGCTGTGTATGCGTGGATCTAAACCACATATCAGATACTCTGAGAAATAATCTATGGACTACACCATCCCCCAGGTCCCAGACTGTCACCTGGTGACAAACTCGAAGGACAGGTACGAATAACACTACAAAAGTTTTGAAAACAGAAGTGATATTGAAACTACAAAGTTTCACAAGACACATGGTCAGCATACAAATGTGTAGCAATTAGAAACTGAAATTTTTTAAAAATATATTTATCATTTATAGTAAGTCCAAAACAAATAAAGTACTTAGGTATAGATCTAACAAAAATGTACAAGATCTATATGCTGAAAACTATAAGTGTTGATGGAAGAAATCAAAAAAGGTCTAAATAAATGGTGAGACATACTGTGTTCAAATACTGGAAGCCTCAAGTTTATAAAGATGTCGATTTTTCCTAAATTGATCTACAGATTTAAGGCAATACCAATTAAAATCCCAGCAAGATTTTTTGTAGATAATGACAAGTTGATTCAAAAAGTTATAAAGAAAGGCAGAGTAAACAGAATGGCCCAAGTACTTTTCAGAAAGAAGAACAAGAATGGAGAAATTGCATCTACTGATTTTTAAGACTTTCTGTAAATCTATAGTAATCAAAACTGTGGTATTGACAAAAGGACAGATATATTGATAAATGAAACAGAATACAGAGACAATATGGCCAGCTGTTCCTGACAAAGTTACAGTCAATGAAATGGAAAAAGAGTAGTCCTTTCAACAAATTGTACTGGAACAATTAGACATCCATTTGGGGAAAAAATGAAATTTTACTTAAACTTCACAACTGAAACAAAAGTTAAAATGGTTCATAGACCTCAATGTAAAACATAAAAATATAAAAATTTTAAAGGAAGACATAGGAGAAAAGTCTTCATGAACTGGGCTTCGTCAAGTTGTTCTTAAATGTGATACCAAAAGCATGATCTGAAGAAGAAAAGAAATTGATAAATTGAACTTCATCAAAATTGACAACTTTTGCTTTCTGAAAGACACAATGAATGAAAAGACAGGCTACTGACTGGAAGAAAACATTTACAAATCATGTTTCTGACAAAGAACTTGCATCCCCAATACATAAAGAGCCCTCAAAACTCAACAGCAAGAAAATGAACAACATAATAAATAAAAGGGCAAAGTCGAAGAGATGTGTCTCAGAAGAGGATATGCAGATAACAAGAGACCATGGAAAATTGTTCAACAACACTCTCCTTTAGGGAAATGAAAATTAAAAGCATTATGAGATGTCACACTATATTTTACAATGTCTGGTGAGGATGCAGAGCCATTGAAACTCTCATACACTGCTGGTGGGGAAAACAGCACAGCAGTTTCTGATAGAGTTCAACACACACTTACCATATGACTCAGAAATTCCAATCCTAGGTATTTACCCTAAAGAAATGAAAACTTAGGATCACAGAAAAACCTACACATGAATATTTTAGCAGCTCCATTCATAATCACTCTAAACTGGAAACAACCAAAATATACTTTCATATGAATGGTGCAAAGAAATGTGGTACAGTTTGTTGTGGTACAGTAGCATGGAATACAACTCAGCAATTGAAAAAAAAAAACCTGTTATTGATATGCACAACACCTTGATGAAGTTCAAAGGCATCAGACTGAATAAATGAAGCCAGTCTCAGGAGGATCTGCAATCGATGATTCAATGACTTTCTCAAAAAGCATTTCTCTATGGTGATGGAGAACTCACATCGTGGGTGTCAGAGGTCGGTGTGGGTGGAGGCATGCATCAAAGGGGCAGCAGGTGGGAGTTTCTCTGTGGAGATGGAAGAGTTCTGTATCCTGACTGCAGTGGTGGTTACAAGAATCTATACATGTGTTAAAATTCACAGAACTGCACAACAATAAAAAGTCAATGTTTACTGAATGTAATTTCCAAAATAGAATAAATGAGAAAAGATATAGACATTTTCGATGATAATGAATGGATAACAAACTATTAGCCATTTAATCTGGGAATACAAAACCAAATGACTGAAAGGTTATTGCCTTCCATGTGAACAGAACCTTCTAACTGCTGGCAACATTGATTTGTAATGGTAGAGTCAAAGTGTCAATTTATCCCATGCTTTGTGCTTTCAAAATATCTGCTGACATAGAAGTGCCATATGCGAGAGGAAAATGTTCCACCTGAACAAGGGGTGGGGGAGGGTATTTCATCAGACATTGGAGAGAAAAATGCTCTTGCAGGAGGTGCAATGAATTTCCCAAGCCCGTGACTCATCCATGGGATAAAACAACTGGCCACCCATGTCTGAACTGACTCACGTTTAGACCTACAAGAGAAACTATTGTTAAGGATTTTTGTTAATTTATTCTATTCTATTTTATTGTTTGAATTTTAAGAGAAAGAAAAATGTTGAAAGGAAAAGAGCACTATATATATTAAGCAGAGACCACTGGAAGAGGAAGAGAATAGTAGCAAGAAAGGAATTATAGGAGGTTATACATAAATGGCCGGGAAACCCGACTTAATGCTGACATTTTTAAAAGCAAAAAATATAGACATTTTTAAGACCAAGTATAAACAGTCTTGATAGAGAGCTAAGCAAAAATTTTTTTCTTACTAAAAATGGACATGCTCCGACAGCAGAAACTCTTTACAAGAATAGCTTGCAAATGTCAAAAAATAAGTCAAAATATTCTAGGCCACTATGAAAACATTCTACTAAAGATAACAGGCATGGAGGATTAGAGGATTTAATTATTAAATAATTAGTATCAAATACTAGTGATGGGTCTATATTTACTATTGAAGTTTTGAATTATGTATATTTTTTCTGGATTTTTTGTGCTGTTCGGTTTTATGTAAATTTCTTAATAGTAGGAAATAATGCAAAGGGATTTTTTTAAAGCTAGCATTAAAAGATCAAAGTTAAAAAAAAGCCAAAGTTATTCAGTGTATGAACATAACCTTAGAGTATAATGTATTTCAAACCTGTGTGATAAGAAATTCACTAAGCTTTAAATTGTACAGTGAGGCATGTACTCTGAAACCAAACAGTTATTAAGTGCCTATGCTTTTCTGTTTAATTGTACTTAGATTTGTTTTAAATTCTTCAGGTATTAAGTTATAAAATCTTGTGGTTTTTCAAATATTTTTTCTTCATTCTCCTTTAATATGACAACATTTTTAACGAAAAAAGAGTCTCCAAAATTATAAATTTCCATAGAAATATAATAAGGTCAAAATAACAGAAAATATTAATTCACTTACAAACATGTATTAAGCACCTACCATGTTGGAAGCACTGCTCCATGTACAAGAATACAACAGAAAACAACACAAAAATCCCTGTCCTCGTGGAGCTTGAATTCTCATGGTAAACAAATAAATGATACAGATACGATAAGTTCCATGGAGAAAACTTAAGCAAGGTAGGTGAGTGCTGGGTGGGGCTTCTACTTTATAGTCTATATATATATAATGACTACATATGTATGTATATGTATTAGGAAAGGCTTCTCTAATATGATGCCATATGAACAAATACCTAAAGGAAGTAAAAAAGGGAGCCATATATCTTTCTTAGGGGAAGGTCTTTTCAGGCAGAAGAAGCAGATGGTCCAAAGGTCTTGTAGAGGAACACGGTCCCCATATTCAAGGAAGAGCAAAGACCCCATCGTGGCTAAAGCTGGGTAGGTGGGGAGTTAGAAGACTAAGTCAGAGAGGCATGTATTAATTTTATATTGCTGCATAATGAAGGACCACAAACCCAGTGACTTACAATACCACCCATTTACTATCTCACAGTTTCTACAGATCAGAAGCCAGGCCAGGTCCTCTACTCAGGGTCTCACAGGACTGAAGCCAAGATGTAGGCTGAGCCACACTCCCACATGGAAACTCTAGGGAAGAATCTACTTCCTAGCTCATTCAGGTTGTCAGTGGAATTTATTTCCTTGTGGCTGTATGACGAAGGTCCCCGTTTTCTTGTTCATCCCAGAGCAGGTATGAAGAGTAACCACTTGACAGGGCTGCAGGGGAGACAGCCAGCTTCCAGTTAAACAAAGAGAAATGAGTGAGGATAGGGGACGGGGCTGAGGAGGAAGCTCAAGGATCAGAATAGAGTCAGGGAGCAAAAGGCAGCAGGGCCACAGTAGGGGGTGGACAAACAGGTAAAATGATGGGCGGCCATGTGGATGAAAGATGACCTAGGAATCCAGGGTTCCTGCGTGGTCACCAATCACGGGAAAATGAGTCATAGTTACTGCTACAATAAGGAAACTCAGTTTAGCTAGACAAAATATGCCGGGCAGACAGGGCAGCAGTAATTTAAAAATACTCTAAAGACCTGAAATTTCCCATTTTCAGATTTTAACTTGTTCTGCTAACAGTCTTAACAATGCATTACTAAATCATCTGGTAATTATTTTCGAGGTCAAAATGTGACTGATTCACTGTTAAAGGAGTCTAGATAGAACAATAAAGATTTCTACAGAACTTTATTTTTGTTAAAAGGAAGAAAAGTAATTAACGCAAAGTTCAAGACACCTGCTATATGGAAACAGAATACTGCTTTTATTCATGTTAAATAGATTCTGAAGATCAGCAGGAAAAAATCAAATGTCCCATACCAGCTTTGCATAAAGTACATGAGAAAGCAATTACTTGTTCTCTGAATATCTCCCTTTTAAAACATTAAGATTTCATTATAAGAAGAAAGTATATCTATTAGTAATTAAAGGTCTTTATTGCATCATTAAAAAAAATCCATATAAGAAAACAAATGGATTTTGGTATTTGGCAGGCTGATGTGCTAACGGGAAGGAGAAAGACAGTAAAAATTAAAAGTCACGGGATTAAAATTTTCAGTTCAGGAGTGATTGCTATACATCCTTTTGTAAATATTTGAGAACTGAATTGAAGTTTGTATACCAAATAAAAATTTCACCAGCTTTCAATAACCTTGGATGCAGCTATTTTCTCTTTTATTCTACAATAAATTCCTCAGATCTCAATATTAGGATTGAATAAAATCAGAGAATGCTTAAAACAGAAAGTAAGGTTAAGTATCAGCCAATTCATTCTGTAGAAACTGAAGCCCAGAGAGGTCAAGTGAAAGGCTTACAGCCGCCTCACAGGTCAACAGCGGTGCTGATATTTGTCAAAGAACAGTAGAAACCAGAAGTCCACACCTGATTTTTTTTTTTTTTAATTTGTTTCTGAAAACCAAAAGATGAAAGTGTGGTAACTTTTAAATGTATTTATTTTTAGCTTCTTTGTCAATAAGTTGATTGTCCTTATCTGAAAAATCTTCATAGGAATGTGGTGTTTTGGTTCAACCCTCACTAGCCCACTCTAAAGCTTGGAGCAAACTTGCTTTCTGAGCTACCTGATCTTCTGAGCAAGAGACATTCTGGGATAGTTCCACCTCTTCTTTTTAACTTTTTTCTTAGGTGTCTTCTCATAGACTGGATTCTCTCATACAGCAGCATGAACTTTCTTGCACATCTCTTCGGTGTCTGGAGTTACCTTCTTTGTGTGCTGAGTGAATTTTTTCCTATAAGCATCACCATCTCCTTCCATATATAATCTGCAATGTTTTGATCACTGATCTTCTTCCAAAGTACTTATGCCTTGAATTCCTTGTTTCCTGAACCATAACCAGGGAATCGTTTGGTTCTGTGAGGGATGGAAAAGCTTCTTTCCACAGCTCTCTTCAGGGCCGCCAAAACTTTATTTCCAGTGGTAGTTCAGGTGTGAACTGAATCCGAGTACAAAATACCTTCACACTATATTTTAAGTTCATGAGTGTAAGCTGCACTGACTATCATAGCCTCTTCAACACAGGCATAAGCAATCTGACAAATGATCTCTCTGCTGGTTACATGAACTATCATCCCATATTTGAGTGTACTGTATTTATTTTTATCCTGGATTGCTAAGCATTTCCAAGCATACCAATCGGTTTTACCCTCTCGCCTTCTTCTAAAGTTCACTTGGCATCTTTTGAAGTAGGCCTTATTCTTGACAACTTTAACTCCATCCTGTGAAGCAGAGATGCATATCTGTGGCTCACCACAAACATGCAGCAATGGTGATAACTTTTATAATTAATTCTTACTGCTAACAATAAGAAAACACAGTCAATGTAAGAGGAATATGATTTTAAAGTGTAATCAAAGAACTCTATCAGAATCTAATAACTCTTTGCTCAGGCTGTTATAAAATACCATAGTCTGGGTGGCTTAAACAACAGAAACGTAATTTCTCACAGATCTGGAGGTTAGAAGCCCATGATCAGGGCACCAGTAAGGTCAGATTCTGGTGAGAAACCTCTTCCTGACTTGCAGACAGCTGCCTTCTCCCTGTGTCCTCAGATGGCAAGGAGAGAGCAAGCTCTCTGGTGGCTCTTCTTATAAGGGCACTAATCACATCATGAGGGCCCCACTCTCATGACCTCGTCTAACTCCAATTACTTACCAAAGTCCCCATCTTCAAATAACATCACAGTGGAGTTTAGGGCCTCAACAGATACATTTGGGGGATACAAATATTCAGTCAGTAACACTCTTAAAACCTCAAACTTTAAAAATTAGCATAGTATTTGTTTCAAGAACTAGTGGGGGTTCAAGGGAAGAAGAGATGGCATGAAAGAACGAGGGAGAATATATTTTTTCCTACTAAAGTATAAAGAGATTCTTAAAATCTGCCTTATGAATTCATAATTTAAGCTCATCTCAGTGGCATTATTATCATTAGTAGTCAGATGAAGAAATTTAAGGAGAGTAATTACCCCCTGGTGACAGTAATGGAACTCGAACTTCCTCCAGTGTTACAATCACAGGCCAATCCTTAAAGTGCTTGAAAGGCATATCACTTGGTCAGAGAAGCAATTCACGTTTACTAGTACTAGAAGTAAGTCTCCATAGCCAAGAAATTTATTGTTAGTTGGTAGTCTGCCCAACAAACAAGCAAACCTCAAAACTGTTAGAGTCTCTCTCTCCTACTTACTGTGTAGGTCCCTGGAAAATCTTCAATTTGATTCTAGATAAGAGAAAAATAATCCCCACTGTACACCTTTTCTAAGTTTAGGATTGAACCTTAAACCTGCTTTGAATTCGAGAGACTGCATAGATGCTGGGGAAGATTAAAATAAAATAAAATTCAAGTTATCTGCCCTGGTCTTCGATGGATGGATGAGGATTAGACCAAGTTTATTATGGCAACCTAAATTTGTTTTTAGCAATCAATTTTTATATTAAGTTCTAAAGGAATGTGTTTACTTTCCAATTTACATGTATGAACATCAGAAAGAAGCAACCTACAGCATGTATCTACAAGCAAAACTGGTCATTTCATCTGCTTGTCATAATGTAATATATGCCAAGTAGCACTTAGATCAAGTCTAATTAAACCTGCATTCAGTGATTTCAATTGATTTTTAAATCTACTTTCCCTGTAAGATGGTAAACTGTCCCATAATGTAATAAATTCATCAGTGCCACACAATATATAAAGACTAATCTTTAATTACCTAACATTTTCTGTCAAATTCTAATAAGCTTGAGTACACTGATCAAGGGACCCAATGGGTCACCAATAGGCTGAGCCCATTGCTAGAAGCAACCAGCCCCTATTGTAGCACAGCACTGAGAAAAACAATTTGGTTATGTTGGTATTAAAAGTAATTAAGTAAAGCAAAATAAGTGTGTCTGTTCTCTTCTCCCTCTTATTCTACATCTTTTTATCTTTGATCTCATCCTTCTCTTCTGCCTTCTTAAAATCTTTCATGATATGACTTTGTATATTTTCTAGTTTTCCTATCTTCCATTATAAAATTGCACTTTTCTTCCTTTTCCTGACTCAGTTCTTTATCTTCCTGAAGTCTTATTGCAAACAATTTCATTCAACCCCACTTTTACTATGAGGCACCATGCAATACCACAGAACAACAGACATCAGTGAATTTCACTTAATGGATTAGGGTGGAAAATCCTAGGGTAGAGAATGCTATTAGGGGAATACATTGTTAAGGGGCAGGTAACTTTCTACAGTTCCTCAAGGATGGTACCTCCAGCACAGCTCACTCATATATATTAAGTAGAACTGACAATGTGTAAATGAAAAAGCAAAGCCAAACCTCACTAGGAACACAGTTGAGAATAGTGACCTTCCAGTGATCATTAAGCCTGTGTTAGCTGGAGCAGGAATAATGAGTTCTGACCTGCTTCTTCAAAAGCCTGATGATAGGAAAATGGTCAATTTGGTCTTAGGAAATTGAGGAGCCTGGGTAGGGGATAGTGACCAGTCCTTTTCACTGACATGCCTGGAGACTATCGCCTCTCAGTTCCTAATGAGAATAAGTATGGAGAATACTAGGAACTTCAGATGGGTGAGACCATCCCAGGCAAGGGATAACAAAAGATGGAGGGAAAATAATAGGACATCAGTGTGGGGAAGAATCTTAGGAGCACCATCTACACCTATGGACATTGCTCTCTTGCTGGTTGAGGTTGAAACTGAGCTCAAAACCCTGAGAAGAGGGGTTTCCAAAGAACTACAGAGACTCTGACTCCACCTTTGGAAAGCGTTATGTGCACATAAGCCACTATAAATGACAAAGGAAGTGATGATCAATGTCAAGGGTTATGTGTGTGGTTGCAGATGAAGCTGAGAAAGCAGACTTACTATCTTGTATCTCTTGGCTGAGGGTTTTGCATGCTTACTTTCATGTTCATGTTCATTTGGGTGCAGGGACAGGAAGACATAAATTTAAAGCAGAAAAAGAGCTTTAGATGAGATCAGACGAGAACTGTAGAAAAGATGAGTGGGAAATGGATGCTGCGATTTCTAACTTGGGCTATAGTTAGGGCACCTAATGGTTCTGAATTTAACCAAGAAAGGACAAGCACCAAAAGGCAGAACCTTCAGGAGAAGACCTCAATTCAGTTCAGGGTGGTTATAATATTAAGTGATTGTGAAAATAAGTGTGTGTCCACTTATGCAAGCTTAAAAAGAATCTGTCAATGACTGTAAAAAAGAAAGCATGTATCTTGTCACTCCTTTCCCCTCTCCACATATTCTGTACAAATTTCACAAATGGGTGTCTATATAGTCCGTGGCATGGGTGTAAAATGCCACAGGGTTGGCATTGCCTGTGGACAGGGAGTGGGGGGTGGGAGAAACAGGGCTGGGTAACTGCATGTGGACAGGGGCAGAATGTGTGCAGGTGCAGGGTGTGTGTATAGGATGAGGGTTCATTTGGATGAAGACCACAGGCCTGTCTACAGAGGTGTCTGTTCGAGAAAATGCTCATGGTGGGGAAAAGTGGATGAATACATATAGAGAGTGTCTCATATATTTCTCTGGAAAATACTTGGTTGTTTATATTGTTCAAAATCAGCATTTTCTCAACTATGCAGCTGCTTTTCTTGGAACACAGTGTCTGTCTGATAAGCTGTTAAAGAAAGCTTTCCATAAAGAAAGCTTCTTGGGTTCAAATTAGTTAGGGAAAAGCTGTAGGCGACATTGCCTCTGAGAGTCCTAGAAGGACTTGAGGACCTAATGAAGGCTCTGAGAAATCCTACAATAAGGTCACCCTCTTCACTTTTTTGAATATAACATTTTCAAACTTACTTGACATAAAACTCCTTCACTTGAAGAACACATACTAATAACTGAAGGGATACCGGTGTTCCAAATAACATTCTTCGGAAAAAGCTGATATAAATGTGTCCAGAGAAGCAGAAATACAGGATGATAATGATGAAAGCGACTTTGGTAAATATGGGCAAATCCTATACAAAATTTTCAGGTCAAATATAATTCCTTGCAGGCCTAATCATTCCTGCAAATTATCTTCAAAGCTAAATTAGCTCTCAAACTTCTTAAGCAGGTAAGTCTGTGTACAGATATTAACTTTATGTGATCTGCATTTTATAAGAGGGAAGAGTTCAGGCTTTTCTCTACAAATTGAGGAGCTATTGAAGTGTACTCTAAGTACGCGTTGTCTCTTCAGTGACTGAAAACTCTAATTTGCAATCTGACAAATACGACATATTTTGAATAATGCAAACTAAGGAAGTGCTAATCAGTTTCCATAGTCATACCTCCGGCCCCACAAAAATGGATTAGGAACATAAAGAAAAATGCAGACTATACCACTGTAGAGCCATTTAAATTATAAATGAAAGACAGTCTAGTTGGATGAAATGGGGAATAATAATACTGATGAGGATGATCATTTTAAAAACAGGTGACGAGCATGATGGGCACACACTTTGCATCAGGTACTGTTTCAGATGGGTTGGGTACCATTTGTCTAATTCTCACCTGGGAACAACAAAAACAACATCAAAACACCTAAGGCTAGGGCTTCCCTGGTGGCGCAGTGGTTGAGAATCTGCCTGCCAATGCAGGGGACACGGGTTCGAGCCCTGGTCTGGGGAGATCCCACATGCCGCAGAGCAACTGGGCCCGTGAGCCACAACTACTGAGCCTGCGCGTCTGGAGCCTGTGCTCTGCAACAAGAGAGGCCGCGATAGTGAGAGGCCCGCGCACCGCTATGAAGAGTGGCCCCCGCTCGCCGCAACTAGAGAAAGCCCTTACACAGAAACGAAGACCCAACACAGCCAAAAATAAATAAATATATTTAAAAAAAAAAACCACCTAAGGCTAGAGAAGCTAATCAATCAAAGAAAAAAAATAATAAAAATTACAGCCAACATTTATTGAGCACTTACTATGTGTCAGGAACTGTTATAAACATTTCACGTTAGTAATTCATGTGAGCTGAGGCTGTGAGATGGGCACCACTGTCATCCCCTTTTCACAGATAAGAAAATTGAGTCTCAGAGTAATCAATCATCCTGCTAGGTAGTAAAAAAGCCAGCATTTGGGCTCAGGCATGTCTCTAAATCCCATACACTTCCTATTTCTCTACTGTCCTAAGCCCATGATATTTGTATACTTTGCATTCTCTGATTTTATAATAAATTAATGTCATTTTAGTAGTTATTACAAAGTGGCTCATGTTAGAGCCTTTTGATAATTTTAGACAGTCTTGTTCCTAAATGACACTGACACAGTTACATATAAGAACAGAATCAATTTTAGAAGCAAACAGCCCTACTTCTGCTTTTGATGTTTCCCTTCCTTTTCACAGACCAGTCCTGAGAAACATCACTTGAATTTATTTCTGTAGACAGTTTATTACAGATTTG
The DNA here is from genome assembly GCF_028564815.1 of Eubalaena glacialis. Classification (NCBI taxonomy): domain Eukaryota; kingdom Metazoa; phylum Chordata; class Mammalia; order Artiodactyla; family Balaenidae; genus Eubalaena; species Eubalaena glacialis. The sequence continues at coordinate 123,655,450 of NC_083720.1, read as the reverse complement.
GAATAACATGCATCAGTAAACCCTAAAAGCAATTGACACTCTGTGTCACTTTTATGAATTTCTGTCCTGATTTCAATGCTATATTGCTAAAATTTCAAGTCAAAGCAAATTTGAGATTTTTCCCAACTCTATCAGAATGCTGCCTGTTTCAACCAAACAAATACTTTCCCTATGTCTCTTGCTGGTATCTGCCATTTGATAAGAAGCCAAATCTGGTGTCAGTGTGATTAAAGCCAGAACTTGGGTTTCAAGGAAGCATCCATTCCTCAGATAATAAAAATGTTATGTCCAGATCAAAGGTTAAATCAACCTCTCTGCCACTGCCCAATTTCGAGAATTTTGGATGTCACATTTTGAGAAAGAACTACAACTAACTAAGCAAACTAAGCAAAACATTAAGTTATGGGTGAAAGAATTAGTAAGTTTAATGCAAGAAGCAATCTTTATAGAGTGTTTTTCTCTAATGCATGGCAATGCATGGAACTTCACTGCATTTATTAATTGCCCAGAATCACCCTGGGAGGAAGGTCATTACTATTTCCAGTAACAGATGTTAGAGAATAGACAACATGCCTGGGGCGACACAGCTGGTGACACAGCTAGGACTTGAACCCGAATCTGGTAGGAAAGTCTGGTGCTCTTTCTACTACATTACATTCCTTGCTGAGTAAAAAAGGAGAGAAGATTTAAAGTTGGGCAAAAAAGTTGCTTTCAAATGCGATCATAGAGAAAAGGCATGAGACTTATTCTACTTAACACTATGAAGGAGAGCTGGGAACGTGGCAAGAAGATAAAGTCTGGGATAAAATAGGAACACTTTTCTAACACTGACCTGTCGGAAAATGGGAAAGACGTATGGCCTCCTAAGTTTGATTTCCAGGTCACTAAAGGGGTCCAAGAAGAAGCTAAAGTGTCAAGATCTCTTCTGGTCTGTAAACTTATTTAATCCTAAAATTCTAAACAAAATATATATTCTCGAAGAACCCTTCTTCTCTTCTAATTTCCATCCTGCCCCAGCTGTGTGACCTTAGAAAGCTATACTGCTACCCCTCAGTTAGCTTATAAAACAAGAATAATATCACCTTCCAGGCAAGGGTATTAGAAGATTCAGTAAGGTAAGACATTTGAAACACTTAATCCATCATAAACCTCAAATAGTGTTAGTTACCTCTTCCTATGTGTCTATGAGGTCCGAGTCAGTGTCAGAATCAGAGAAGCTGTCCTGGAGGAGCTTCCTGTCTTCGTTTTGAATTATGCCAAAAGCACAGTGAATAGAGCATTCCAGAGATTCGAGGCTTTCCCCATATGTGTGCATCTGGATCAAGCATGAGTGTGCATTTGCTATTGATGTGCATGTTTTCTTGCTGTTCACTCCCAAAGGAAAAGAATGCAGTGTTCTTTTTCATTGCTTTCAGCGGTTAGGATGGGCATTTTTAGAAAATTCTAGGCAAAAGCATCAAGTTAGCTTTTACATGACATCCTTATCCTCGAACTTTTCCACGAGTGCGTTTAATAAAGTTTAATACTATTCTGTTTTATAATTAATCACTGATATGCTATTTTCTCTTAAAGCAGGCTTTTCGGCCACAAGTCAATGTCTACCGCCCTTAAGTAATATAGAAAATGTTTTAGACGTGTATAAAACTTAGTGTGGTGGAACCAGCAGAACTTTCTGCTGTAATCCTACTTTCTGATGCCTAGAAAAACTAACTGGAAACGACTTTTAAAGGAGAATAAAACATATTCAAAATATACATGACTATTAAGATGCTTGGATGTGAGTTTTTAAAAGCATCTCTGAAGTCCAAGTAAATGTAAGAAAATATTTTGTCATCATACATACAATTTTAAAGACGGTATCTGGTGCTTAAAGTAAGCATTATTTGCATGCAGGAAAAGAGTTGTGGTAGGAAACGAAAAAACAAAGTTTAATTCCATTTCAAATGAAAAATACATTTATCAGTTAAAACTGTATTGTCAATCTACGGCCAAGTTCGGTCTCAGGTTACCGTGGGGATTCACATGCATTCGTGCGTTCCAGGAACAAACATTCTGATCCTATGGCCTACAGAACGGGCCTTGGCTCGCAACCTGCGAAATGCTAGTGACAATTTCATTTTTTTTATCGCTCTGAGTATGCTGGTGTAGAAAACTGTGTGTCAGAGCCTAAGGAACCTCTCCGTAATATTGCTTCCAGCTCTTAAATTAAGAACATGCCTTTGGGAGATTCAGTTAAAAATATGCGGGATTTTTTTGTTGTTCTTCTGTTTTTAGAAATAAAATGGAAGTACGTGTTTCTGCCTGTGGGTGTGTGTTTGTGTGTGTGTGTGTGTGTAAGGAGGTTAAATTAAGCAAAACACCAAAAACAAAATCAAACAAAACTTAAGACTCCATAATTTGGATCTTGCCTTCTCTAAACACACACATTGGGCAATAATGGAAAATAAATAGTCAAGTTTGTGAGAAAGCAAAATAATCCTAAAAGAATATAAATGTACAAACATACCCATCCATACAATCCATGAGGTATTTGCATGAATATGTACACATATAAAATGTCACATAAAATAGGAAAAATTTAAAAACAGTAGAAATTCATTGTTTGTTTCTTTCAGAGCCCCGCCCATACATCTGTATATTATAAAACATAACATCATATATCTGTCTAGGATCATTGGAGTCATGTTGTACGTTTCACGACAGCACTACTGTAAATGTGGCAGAAGTAATAAATGAAAAGGAAACATAAATTCTCTTTTTATGGATAAATTCTTATACATCTGCATTCAAGAAAATTTGGTCACATCCACTATGATAAAATTATATAAATGCTTGCTTAATTTGGGGGGGAAGGTTACAAAAGAAATAACAGACCAGTTGCTAAGATGATCTGAATGTTTCTGTGGCAAGGCAATGTGACCTACACTGAAATAAATGTGAATTCTAAGTAAGGTTTTCAGCCTTTCAAGCAAATCACAATCTATCACTCACTATTACTCTGAAAGTTACTTGTCTCAGATATACTCTAAAGCTTAGACTGCATTATATTCACTAATTTAGGTGGATTACACTTGGAAATAAATGGTACCAGGTTCATATTTAGCATCCATAAAAATATAAGTCATCATCATGAATCAAAATCTCAACAAATAATTATTGAACCTCTCTACTATGTCACAGGCATATAAATTGAATTTTAAGATTAAAACATTAAGAAAAAGTAATTGAGGCCCCTAAAACTCTCCAGAAGATAGAATATAAAATGGAGAAGAAAGCCAAGATGCTTTGAGATCATTAGTTTCCTATCAGGCAGGAAAATAAAAGCAGAAGAAGCTCTGGAGTCAGACTCAACTGAATTCTAATCCTACTTGTACAGTCAGTACCTGAGGAATCTTAGACAAGTTGCTATAAAACTGGGATGATGAAGCTGCAGGGATTAAATGATATAGTGCAGGAGAAGCACCCAACATATCCCTTGCATGCTAGTAGATGATCAATAAATAACAAGATTTTTCATTAACAGTGTGATTAGTAATATCAACTGCAAAATGTTAACTCTGTTACTATTTTTAAAATTTCGTAAAGAACCTATTACTATAGTTAGCATATGCAAAATTCGTGATAAATGCTTGCTGAATGAACAGTCACTGAATGAAGTCCAAACTGTGTGGAGATAGGCAACAAAGGTCAGACAAGGTCAAAGCACTTCTATCTGTCTCAGTTCTTCTGAGAAGGATTTCCTAAGAAAGAATTTTTATCCCTGCCTCTTTTTCTGCCTTTGTGATTGTTTGACTACTTTAAGAGCAACGTAATTTTTCCCCTGATCTCTAGCGCCATTGCCAGAGAAAGATCTGCTTCTCCATTCTGTAATTAAATAAGACAGTATTATGATGTTCTAAATTTCTGCTTGTTATGATTCCAAGAGACTCAGGCCAGGTTGGTAGAACAAATAATTGTTAGGTGCTTGGGCAGTAAACCGGGCTCAGGGCCATGGTTCTGGGGTGAGAATAGATTCCTCAGGTTTCCCTTAGTCTCCATTCCCCCTTAACCTAGCAGGCTGGTTCTCACTTTCTGCCATCATGGCTAATATTCCTGAGTTCTCCATGGCTACTCACACTCATTAGGTCTTCATTTGCTATAAATCCAGGCACTGTGGTGAAATCAATGTGGAAGACACCTTGAACGAGTGGTCCTGGACCTCAGTCCTTGCTTTGTTCTGCCATTACCAAGTCACGTGACACAGGACATGTTTTAACTAGATCTCGGTTTTCCCCTTGGTCAATGGGGACAAGAAGTGAGTCATTAAGAGCACAGGATTTGTAGTCAGAAACGTGTGGCTTCACGCCTTGGCTTTCTTATGTTAAAAGCATTGTAACTTTGTGCAAATTACTTAACTGCTTTCTATACCTCAGTTCCTTAGTTTATAAAATGACAAAAGTAATAACATCATACGCTGATAAGGGTCAATGAAACCACATCTCTAACATACTTATCAGAGCATAAAACACGTAGTGTCTCATAGTATCTTCCTCCTCCTCCACCTCCTCCTCCTTTTCTTCTCATTATTATTACTATTATTGTAATATTAACCAGTGTCTTCCATGTCTGCAATTGTAATCCGCTATACAAGAACCTTAGCTTGTTTACAGTACAGTATGGAAGTCAGGAATAGATAGCAATGAGCTAGAAAACGAAACAGAAAGTATGATTCAGATCTAAAGGAAGTCAGAGTAGACAGGAACTACCAAATGTAAACTAGAAAAACTAAGCAGATGTCATATAAAGGTACAAGGGTTAATAGTAAATAAAGACACCGATTGGGATACTAGAACACTTAGACAGAAATTTAGTGGCTATGCATTTAAATGAAGATGAGTTACATGAGTGGGAACCACTTTCTATATCGGAGGCATTCTCCCCAATACATGCAAACAAATTTTAGCCTACAATTTCAAAAATGCACTGTACCATATTTCATGAAATTTGAGTCTAAGTCTATAAATAAGACACACACTTCTTGCCCATTTAAGTTTTTTGTGGAAAATAAAAATTCAACTCAAGCTCAAAAATTCCAGTTCACGGCACATAGGACAGGCCACATTAAACTATGGTATTCCATGAAACTAGTTTGAGAGTTTGAAATCTGACTTATCTGATAAGAAGCAACCCAAAGGGAAAGTGAACGCAAACAAAACTAGACAGATTCTGGGGATGCTCACTATCCGAGAACGGTGCCGACAAATACACCCTGACCCTTATTTCTGTGAATTTGTTTTCCAGAAATCTGAGAATTCTATTCTTTAAAAATTATGACCTGAATATAAAAGGAATAAAAGTCAGATATTGTCAGTGCAAAGGAATAGTAAAAACAAAACTAATAACCAAAAAAAATGCTTCTTATCCCTGATCTAACGTTTTTCTGACTCAGTACCTCAGAGGTTGCCAAGTCAGTGGAAAGAAGATAAATTACAACAGATGGAAAAACACGAAGCATCAGAAATCAGCAGGTTATGATAAATCTATAATGTGTCTTGTTCATAGGGAGAGTAATCTACAAATTTGGCAAAGGGCAAAAAGGGAAAAAAATATTAACCTCGCCATTTCAAAATTGGCTTTCAAAAATTATTTTTTCTAGAAAATGCAATGCTTTGTTGCTAAATTTGGTTTCCTTTTGTACAATCAAAATCAAATAAATAAGAATCAGGACTATTAAAATCAAAAGTGGAAATGTGTCTTGATTTCCTCTAAATCTGGAATTATTATTATATTCCTTTTTCCTTCTAAGTGTAGTACTCTAAACTAGATCTTTCTGTTCCTATCCTTCCTCTAATTGTGTGTGTTCACATATTTTCACCTCACTAAGGATTTCTGGGTCCCTGATATCTGTTTCAAAGCCAGTGTCTAAATGTTGTGCAGAGGGCTGGGGACGTTAACGATAGTTATGATACAATCAATACTGCAGTTCGTAATCAGTAAGGTGAGGAATAAAGTACCATGCAACTTATAGAGAAAACATGTGACGTGCTGGTGGTTCTCAGCAAGCTCAATGTCTGACATCTTATATCCTGAATCCAGGGGCACTTGGGTCAAATCTAACTGCCATGCTAGATGGGTAATAGATATCTTCTAGGATACCAGTGACAGTGACAGATAGACATTTTAGCTGGCACTTACACACTTCCAACAGAAAATAAACACAGCGAAATTTTATTGGGAATAACACCACAAAACTATAAAGATTTTTAAATGCTGTCCCAAATAAAATGCAACAACAAAAAAATTTACAGCCGAAAGGAAGCCAAAAAGATGACAGCCTCAGTAGAACCCTTCAACACTGATTTTTCTGCATGAGCATGTGTTACTTTAAATTATTTTACACCATCTCTTAAGTCAAAATGCAAAACTGTAAGGGTCAGGAAAAAATCAGACAGGAGACAGCCAGCAGTACAGATCCCATCATAAACCATGACATCTACACTGAAATAAATTGGTTATAATGGGTCCTTAGGGGCTGGACAGAGGGCAAAGAAACTTGACACATTGTCTGTTCCCTGACAATGGTCTCTACATTTCATCAAAAGAAGAGCATCTTAAGATTTACAAACAATGTTCTCTACAATTTTTATATTCATTTATACCATATAAATATTGTAAGGCAGTGTTCTCCATGTATACATAATTTTAAAGTTATTATACAGTTAGAAAATAACATACTATTTTTCTAATTTATAATGAAGTTAAAAAGAAATGATTATTCTATTTAATACTCTTCTTAGTATGAAAACACGGCGCAGTTCCTAAAGATTGTTGCATCATCTGTATCAAAACAGATTGTACTCATACTCAGAAGCATCTCTGATCTGCTGTCTGTTGCAATGAGTCTGTTTTAACTTATACTTTACTTTTTTAACTTACACTTTATATTTAATAGTATAGCAGCAAAAGAAACTAAAAAAAGAGAATAATCAGCTTACCCTTTATTATCATACATCTGCAAGTTGCCTCTAACAAACATATTTCAAACCTAGAAACTCACTTGATTTAAAAAGTAACATTTTGATAAGTAACAGAAATATTATTTAGTAACATGCCTATCGTTTCTATTTACTTTCTTACTTTCAAAGAATTTTATCACCTTATTTTTTGAAGTTTCATTTCAAGTTTCATCACTTTATTTTTTATTTTATATTGAAGTATAGTTGCTGACAATATTATATTGGCTTCAGGTGTACAATACAGTGATCTGATATTTTTACAGATTAGGCACTATACAAAGCCATTATATTATTATTGACTATATTCCCCTGCTGTACATTACATCCCTGTGACTTATATATTATATAACTGGTAGTTTGTACTGCTTAATCTCCTTCACCTGTTTGTCCATTCCCCACCCCTAACCCTCCGGCCACCACTAGTTTCTTAATAATATCATTTTTTTTCCCTACAAGAGCTGATAACTTTTGATCATGTGAAACACAGACTTGAATATGAACCTGAATAATTGCTGTTTCCCTGTAACTTGTTGCAGAGGAGAACGTAAGCTGTTTGAGAGTTGACATCCAAACATCTGCAAGAATTGTGACTTTCAAACCCAACCAGCCTTCAATAAATATCACAGGCTGTTAAATTTAATAGCATTGAGACCCACCTCAGGCTCAGGGTCAGCACTTGCTCCTTGGACTTCAGTAGATCCCCGACTTTAAAACTGGCATAGCCCAGAAAGCTTCGCTGAAAATAAGAAAGAATGGTTTCCATTAATTTCTGAGGTTCTCAGTATTTTGTGTCACAGCAATCACACAAAATTAGTCTTCAGAAGAGTGAAATGTTAAATCTATTAGCCTGACAAATATTTCATTGACAGAAATACAACCATCAGTAATAGATATCCACTTCATGGGGCGAGGTTGAGGGATGCAAATGCATTCTTCTCATTAAAAACAGAGATGAATAGCCAGGAAAATAACAAAATGTCTAACACAGAAGCCAGGACTTTTCCATGAACACATTTTCTCCCCATATGAAAACTGGGATAAAAGAAAAGATGACAGACTTTTAATATTTACCAATGCCGCCCTTGTTCTTATTAGAATTCCTCAAGTCATGGGCAGCAACAACTTTGTATTCCAGATATGAGCAAATCTGTTAGTTGGAGCTATTTTTATGTGGGATTCTGTGCAAGTTATAAATAGAAATGCTACATTTCTCCCCCATCACAGCAATGTTTAAAAGTATTTGTTTCCTTTGTTATTTCTACAAAAGCATGGGACAATTTCACTCCAACACACAAAAAAGAATGGTACTTATTCAATTACATTTTCTAAAATTGCTTTTTTAACCTATCATACGGGGTGTTGACTATCTATGAATATATCTATCTTCTAAACTCTCTTACTCATAATATAAAGAATAAAACACTAAATTGGTTTTTCTTTTCCAGGATAAAAATCTTTCACCTCTTTTTAATATTCCTGGCTGCTTGTGATTTAAAAGTCACAATATTATGGTATACCATAAACAAGATTTCTCATTCTCCTTTCAAGGTCAAGATGTAAACATGAAAATATCAAACCCATATTATTACCTATACCATTGCTGCCTAACACACTGTAATACTTTACAAGAAGTCTACACTACATCTTCCAGAACATTCTCTCTTCATAGGTCTGTTGTCAGCCTGCCCTAGAATGAGATGCTGGACTTAAGTCAACTGGGTCTTTTCAGAGGAAAGTGCGCAGTGATTCCATACATAAAAGGCTGCATCTACACAAAGTGATCTTTTAGCATAGAGAAGACAAGCTTCAGGTCAGAATTTTTCTCCTTCTTTTCAAAGTTCTAACTTAGAAGAACTGGTTCAAAAGTCTTAAAGGCAAACATTTGAAATACAAGTCGGTTGTAAGTTGGAGATGCCTATATGTTAGTGATGATAAAATCTAATTAATTCACTTGAAACTCGAAGAAGTGGTTTAGATACCAAGTCGTCAAATTGGGGATCATAGAAGACTAAATTATTAGGTGAAGAATGTTATATGAAAACAGAAGATTTGTGGAAACAAGCTGTGATAACATGAGTGCTGAGAGTGAATCAAGGCAGAGAAGAAGTCCACGAGCTGTGTGAACACAGCCAAAATTTAGGGTGACTTTTCAGTAAGGGGCAGAGAGTGTCTAGGAGAGACCCAGCTGAACAAAAGCACTTATGCCACCTCAGCAGATAGCCTACTAGGACGTCCCTGTATAAAAGGGCTCTCCTTCTCCACACTGCTCGTCTCCATTCCTTATCCTGTTGTATTTTTTCTACTGTCACCTAAATATTATGTATTTAATTGTTTATTCTGTCCTCCCCTCAAAATAAAAATTGAGATTTGAAGTTCCACAACGAGCCTTGTTTTCTGGTAACCTCCCACTGCCTAACACACATTAGGTGTGTGATAAATAGTGACTGACAATAAATGAATGAATGAATGGCATAGACACTAGCTTTCAAGTAATTTATTCTATGAGATATAAAAGAAATGTTCCTTCTGCAGATATTTATAAATCACTATAATTCACTGAACTGTGGGAAATCAAAACAGTTTTTTAGCTTGCGGATTGTATACCGTGGTAGTGAATTTCACTTTAGCATTTTGTATTTTAAAGAGATGTCTCGTTTATTACTCTTTCACCAGTAATTAGGGTTATTAATTTAAATTCTACCCCTCACTCATTATCCTCACTTGAAGAAAATGCTCAACCCATCAGAAATGTCACGGTGCCCCCAAATTTCAAGTTATTTCTTCTCTTTGCCTTTTGAGATTTGTGAAGGAAGGGATGGTTTTAGAATTAAGAAAACAAACTGCACATGCCATGAATGTTAGTGTGGTCTTTTCAGCAATAGAAGCAGCAGATGTCCCAGACGGGAATGTAGCAACGCAAGACAGGTGGAGGGGCTATTTTCAGACAGGCGGCCCAGACACACCAGCAGGCACAGCTGCAAGTAGTCTGTGACCACAAGTCATTGAATGTCTCTCCTGCCCACCAGGCCGGGAGCTCCTGTGGAAGCAGGACCTTGGCTCGTCCATCTTCTAGCTCAGCCCATTGTCCGGAACAGAGAGGCTGCATGCTATGCCCACTGCTGCACTGTGAGTGTTTGCAGTGTGCCAAAAAGGATGCCTGTGAGTCAACCTTTTCCATCACAACTGTCAGCCATGTGCTTAATCTCAAAGGATATTATCCTTTGAGAGAGAGCTTACAGAAATCATACAATCCATTATAAATCAACTTAGGTAATGGCATTATGAAAGCGTGTTAAACCAGAGGAAGTGTTATTTATTCTAAAAATATTTTTTAAATTTATTCTCAAAATAACTGTTCATTAGGACTACATGTTGCATAAAATGCATTTAATAAAATCCCCCAGTTTAAAGACAGTGCCTAATTGTTTCACATTGCAATACCGAACAATGGACTTGCCTATACTCTTACTTTCTAGCAGGTTTTTATGTGTTTGCTTCACCTCAGTATAAATAAAACTAGGACCTTCCACATCCCTGAAAGTGGAAAACACATCATTCATTTACATGAATATTCATTGGACTCCTGGTCAAAGAATGAATTACAGAGAAAACAGTCTTCTCTATTATGAAACCTGAATTCCCATGGAGGGAAAATAGCACACAATGCTAATGCAAAAGAATAACTTAATATAGAGTTATTTTATCTTTACTGTCACTTTAATCATAATCATAGAATTTAAGAAAATTATTTCAAAAAATCTGTTTATATTCCAGATATAACTCAGGGAACAATGTTTTCATCTCTCCTTCGGTATTGTTTCTAAAATTCTCATCTTCAAGGTTTTAAACTGGGAGCTCCAATATCAGGGGAAAATTTAAAAACAAAGAAGAAAAAAAAATTAAAGTGTCACTGGAGTTGGAGGTCTGAAGGGTAGTTCTAAATCCAGGATTATGTCCAAAAATGGAAATCTGGGCAATTAAATCACTTCTCCCAGCCCCCAGGCTGGCTGTCCACTGATGGGCACTGTCAAGCTCCGTTTGTCTGTCTTCTCTCTCACAAATCTGGGCCTTGGACAAGTTACTCCACCATAGTAGGCCTTAGTTTCTGGATGAAAAAGTTGTGCATGATAACTGTATCTTTCTCATAGTTATTGTTATGAGAATTAAAGTAATCCAGGCAAAGCACTTAGTACATTGCTGGGAAAATAGGAAGCACTGCATAAATATTAGCTTGCATAGTGCTTAAGGAAAATATGCCCAGAAGTCAGATGACTTAAACATAAGTCCACTTCAAATACTTTTTGGAAAAGGCAGAGGATTTAAGAAAAAAAGGTCTATGAGAAATTCCTATTATAAAAAAGAAAAATGTATGTTTAAAAATAAAAGTTAGATTCAGGGAAATATAAACTAGAATAAATTCTAGTGAAAAAAAAAGATATGAAAGTTATGTGGTCCTTTACAGTTCTTAGTGTTGAGCACATGTTACCTATGATTCCTTACAGCTCAGATTTTTATTAGATCATGTGGAATGTTTATCAGAGGCCAAGAAATGTCTGAATGAAATCGACAAATATTAAGACTTGTTAAGACATGGCCAGTCTGTAGATGAAGAGACAGGAACCCATGCGACTTAACTGGCTTACACCTGGTCACAGAACTAGTTAATATGCAGAGGCCAAGTTAGAATCCAGGTTTCTTGCTCTTCAGTCCAGAATTCTTTCATCCCCCTCACGCTGTGCCTCATTTCCAGGACAGGTGGCAATTGCCTTTCCTTCTGACAGGCTCTGACCTTTCTTGCCAGCTCATGACAATGCAACACTCACCATTATCATTCTGGTGCAGGCACCCAAAACAGATGATCATTAAATTGCTAGATGCACGATTTCAATCACTCACCTGGCTGGAGAGTGATATCAAGCAGGGTGGAGAATGCAGGGCACCTGTCTCAATCCCTGGCTCTGCTCTACGGGGAGCGTACAAATAAACCGTTCATCCTGCCTGCCCTGGCGGGGACTCAGCGCAAGTCACAGACATCCAGAATGCCCAGCAGGGTTGCATACCTGCCTGAAGCAGGTCCCCAGTGGTCTGGTTCCCCTGGTACTACACAAGGATCCAGAGGAAGTACTCCCCCATACACATACCTCCATCACCTATGTCCATCTCACAGAGCCTTTATTCAGAGTTTAGGTTTCCTTTATACAACTTTCATGGATCTCCCAAGTTTCTCCAAGTACTGTCCAGAGCTGCATTATCCAGCATGAGCACTAGTTTGTGGCTATTGTGAGCTGAGTTGTGTTCTAAGTGTAAACACAAATCAGATTTATAAGATGTGATATGAAAAACGGAGTGTGAAATATATCATTACTGATTTCTGAATTGATTACATTTTGAAATGATAATATTTTACATATATTGAGTTAAGTAAAATATTACAACTAATGTCACCTGTTTTCTTGTTACTCTTTTAAAAGCATGGGCTGCTAGAAAATTTTAAATTACATATGTGGCATGCATTGAATTTCTAGTAGACAGTGTTGTTTTTTTTTATTTTTAATTTTTATTGGAGTATAGTTGCTTTACAATGTTAGTTTCTGCCACACAGCAAAGTGAATCAGTTATACGTAGACATATATCCCCTCTTTTTTAGATTTCCTTCCAATTTAGGTCACCACAGAGCACTGAGTAGAGTTCCCTGTGCTATACAGTAGGTTCTCATGAGTTATCTATTTTATACATAGTAGTGTATATATGTCAATCCCAATTTCCCAATTCATCTTCCCTCCCCCCTTGGTATCCATAAGTTTGTTCTCTACATCTGTGTCTCTATTTCTGCTTTGCAAATAAGTTCAACTGTACCATTTTTCTAGATTCCACATATAAGCGATATTATACAATATTTGTTTTTCTCTTTTTGACTTACTTCACTCTGTGTGACAGTCTCTAGAAGACAGTGCTGGTTTTTGAGGGTAAATGAAGATATCCATAATACTCTGACATATTCTCATAAAACTATATACTGGAACTGTGGTGTAGGTTTTAAAAGGTCTTTGAAGACCAGAAGTTTATATTGTGAGGCAGGCTGATACACAGCATCTCCTGCACATAACTTACAGGATGGGCCCTTTTTCATACTTTTGTACAGGTACTTCTTCTTCCCTCTCTACCCTAACAGACATGGTTGTGTGGTTTCCCACTCTATAGGAAGGGACAGAGGGTACATGAACTATATGTGCTGAAAAAATACATCACAAAGAAAAAAGAACTGAGAGAATATCTATTACAACTTGATGAACAGTCCAAAGAACACATTAAAGTGCAATTTAGGGCAAAGTCATATATTATAAAATTACATCTTTACTATGAATATACCTCACAAGGTCTCAGAGCACAGATTGGTATCTGCTTGACTAAGTCATCAACAAAGGTGTGGTTTCATCTAATAGATGCTGCTGAAGAATGCAAAGAAATGAATGGAACATATTTGAAAGATTTATAATAAAAAATTTTAGCTCATTTTTTAAATTGGAGTACTTAGTGGCTAGAGTCCTTGGCACATTGTAATGGCAGAGCCATTACCTGCTCTATGTTCTTGGCCAAGAACTTAAATTCTCAAGAATTTTTTCAGTGTCCAAAAAAATATTTTGGAGGAGTGATGAGATGTATATTAATCAGCGGTACTTCACAGCTGCTCAAGGTGTGACAATTTTTCTCTATCCAGAATATCATGTACTCTGAGGGTGTTAGAAAAGCCAAGGCATGCTGACTTGTTCTTATTCAGACTCATTCTTATCATGCTTGAGATTTAGTTTGGTAATATAATTGTCATTTTGTTGATTTCTGATGTGTCGTAAAATGTACTCGATCCTTACCATGTTATTGCAATTATTTTTAGACACCCCCTCCCTTTTTACTCTGGTGGTTCTAAAAAAATATAAGATGGTTGGCAAACCAAAATCATGGTATGCTTCTTAATGCATTCAATACATATATCATGATTTGCTAATTTCCGGGCACAGAGCTAGGGCTATTAAAGTAAACAAAATATACATGATCTTTGCAATCATGGAGTTTAACATCTAGTAGGAGAGTGGAGACATTACTAATATCTAATACCCATTCTGCCCAAGTTGCATTACTAATAGCATCTTGATTTTGTTTAAATGGGAATTGTATCCCGATTCCCTTCTACCCAGGGACTCTGATCTTCTCAGTGATTATGTAAGTGGTGGGACAGTTGGCCCTCTGTACCCTGGGATGCAGAACCACTGATATAGAACCCGCAGATATGCAAAGCCAACTGTAAGGGACTTGAGCATCCATGGATTTTGGTATCCGAGGAGGATCCTGGAACCAATCCCCTGAGGATATTGAGGAATGACCGTATACCAACTGAGTTTTCCTTTCCAGAATTGAAGGAACAGGATGAGTTGCTCAGAACCTTTTCAATTTGGAATGTGATACCTGGAAGTGTAATGGTCAGACTGTACAACACTTTAAGAAAGGAGAAGCAGGACAATGGACAGAGCCTGGTTGCTTTAAGTCATTTTGAGTAGCTGGGGCCTTGGGCAATTTCCCCATGACTTTTCTTAACATGAGAAAAACAAGTCTGTTACCTACTGTTCATCCAGTTACTTGCTTCTTAATGCATTCCTAACTGATACAATAGGCATGTCGGAGAATGCCCATTGAGAAGTTTCTTTTGGTCCAGGAATTATAGATGAGTCTTTGTCAAAGATGAGGACACAAGATAACAAATGTTCCACATTATAAGTTCAGAAAACCTCATCACAGTGCCTAAAAGGAGCCAGTTTAGAGAAACTGGCCTATTAGTAACACAGCCAGTTCATATAAAGGTAGTGTTAGAAGAGAGAGGTCAGAATTTGGGGAGGATACAATTTAGGAAATGAAGCGGATCTCTCTCTTCATTACGCTCAGGAAGACATATTTATCTCCAAGGCCAAAACCAAAGTCATGGGAGTATGGACCCAAAACATGACTTATGAAGCTTGAAGGTGTCCAAACCATCTCTGCCTCTGCTGTGTTGGGAACTGGTGATTGTGTCTCCTTTGAGAATCATTGATTATCTAGTACCCGATGCTGCTGGGGCTCATAGAAACGGTCAGCAGAGACACGGCTCAGCCAGAACCAGATCCCCCCACGATGGGAAAGTATACAGTGGGAAGGGGCCTCCAAGGCCTCCAGAAATACCTATATTTGTGCTCACAGGAGAGCCAGCATTTCATTCTGCCACAAAGAGAACTCAGGCAGCATTATGCTGAGAAGCATCAAAACCAGCATAAAGGGCACCACACCTCATGGTGGCAAGCAGAGAAGGAACCTCTCCCCTTTCCTTTCTCCTGAGCAACTGAGCAATGAGAGGAGGAAAGGGGAGAATGTGTGAGAACGGACCATTCCCCCTCCCCCCACCACAAGTTGCTAGAAGCACAGAGATGTCTACAGCCTGTAGCGGGAAATGGTGGAGGAGAGGGTGGAAGAGAATAATTTAAAACCAGAGAAGAGACTCAAGTTTTAAAATGAATAAGATGCATTCCATTGCAAGAACTTGAATGAGAGAAAAAATAGGGGGGATATTCATACAGTTAGGCCAAGATGTCATTAAAATCTCAAGCAAGGGGGATTTAACACAGAGAAATTGTGGAACTGAGCAGTTAGAGGAAAATAATTAAACCAGGTCATCTTTCTTGAACCTCAAAAACTAAATGGGAATTTTTTTTAAAAAAATGATTAACTTATTAAGAGTTATAAATTTCATTCTTTTTTTTTTTTTGCCATTTGCAGCAACATGGATGGACTTGGAGGGCATTATGCTAAGTGAAATAAGTCAGACAAAGAAAGACAAATACTGTATGATACCGCTTATACGTGAAATGTAAAAAACACAACAAACTAGTGAATAAATCAGAAAAGAAGCAGACTCACAGATACAGTGAACAAACTAGTGGTTATTAGTGGGGAGAGGGGAGGCGGAGGAGCAAAATAGGGGTGGGGGCAAAAGGGTTATTATGGGATTATATGAAATCATGTGTGTGAAACGTTTGAAAATTGTAAAGCACTATAGATTTTTTTTTTTAATGTAAAAAAAGAGTTACAAATTTCAGGAGGCCTTACATTATATGAAGGAACTGTAAAGGGTGTGAGGACAGCTTGCACTGGCGGTTCTAGTTTGAAGGAGGACGTCTGAGTGGTCGCAGGCAAAAGGCCTGTGACCCGAGTCCTGAGCTGGGAGAGAGCGCCAGTGGGGAGCCAGGCAAGGAGACTGCATGTGTCCTGCAGGGAGAGAGGCCTGAGGCTGGGAGGACTTGCTAGTTCCTTGGGAGAAACTCTAGAAGCCCAGGTAGTCTTGGCACCGAGATTGGCGGTGGAAGTGACAGCAGCACAAGAGGCTGAAGGGACTGGCAGGAAACAAAGCATGAAGATTCATTTAAGTCAAAGAGAGTTATTCAGCCTGTTCCAGGAAGAAACTAGAAGGCTGTGTTCGGCATGAGAGAGCACGAAGTACCCTTTTCCTTCCCCTATGCTGAGAGATGCAGAGGTGGCTGACTCACTTCTCAGCCAATGCAAGGCACGCTTTCTGGAGGGCTCCCTTGGCAGGTTGGGATGGCAGCTGTTGCCAATGAGGAAATGAATGCTACCTAGTACAGGGCTCCCCACACCCACCGGAAGAAGGTTGCCAACTGCCTGTAGGATTTCAGGGAATTTCAAATAGGCCTTTCAGTTGGCAGGGCCTCTTAGGCTCAACTTACTTCTGGACTTTTTCCACCTTTCTGAATGCAAGATCCCAGGGACCAGCCTGCTGGGCTATTCTTCAGGAGCCTCCGTTGCCTACTCTAAACTTGCCTAAGCAAAATTACCTGTTACCCTCTTGCTCTCCCAACTTTTAAAAGCTTGAGATGCAATGGCTCAGAGGCAGCAGGAAAACCTCAGCTGGATTTTCCAGCACTGGGCTGCACTTGGGTGGCAGTTTCTGTTTCGACCTGCCCTACAGTGTTGAAGCGGCTGGATGCAGAAAACATCACAATCCCACGGCTAGTCAGCCCTCTGCGTCCTTGCGGAAGCGGTCGAGCTCACACCTGCAATTTCCCAGCCTCCTGTTGGTCCAGGAATGTTGGCTCCAAATCACATCTCAGTTACCTGCAGGGCAATTTCTAGACTCATCTCTAGCCAGCTGAACTAAATAAGAATTCACTTGAGGATGATTTTCAGGAGACAAGGAATGAAGTCCATGCAATTCCGCGAATATGTGACTGTGTCTCCTTGCATGGTCACACCCTATTAAGTTAACTCAATTTTATTTGTCAGCTAGCAGGCAGGAGGCCAGAGAAAACCCAAACGATTAGCTTAGAAGTGATGTGTGTGCCTTTTGGAAACAAAAGAAACACTTACCCCAACCTCTGGCGGGGGATCCTTATGTTCAGGGAGGACACTGGTTCTAACCTAAGGAGAAAAACAAACATTTTCTGTATGACTTTGGAGTAGAAACCAGTGCAGAAGCTTCACACAGGTGCTGTTTGCATTTTCCCTCATCTGACGTCAATTCAGACTCTGTGGTTAATCATTACTGAAGGTACCTGTGTATGACATCCACTGTGGGCAACAACGACGCTATCCTTTTATAGTTCCTGAACTTCCTGAGGTTCTTAAGTAGACAGAGCTCATCCCATCCCTCCCTGTCAAATACAGAGATATCTGGGCTTTAGGTGAATCACTTTTCATCTCCTTGAAAAGCAAAGCTCATTCAACATTCCAGGGAAAGGACAGAGTTGGCATAGAGAATGTCATTCCATGAATGCTTATAAATATTTATTCTCTTTTAGGATCTCTCTCTCTCTTGAGAATTCTGGGCCAAATTGTGATATACCATCAACTAGATTCCTTTGAAAACTAATTCTCAATTGTGGGAGAGGATAATAGTGTAAAATAATTAGTCATTCGGGGAAGCTTTTCATATGTTTAAAAAGCATTCCAGGTGAAAAATCAACTCCTTAGATGGTAAGTAGACATATTTCTTCTAGTGGGTGGTGATCCTCAACCCTGGCTGTGCATTAGAATTACCTGGGGACCTTTCAAACTACCTGTGCTCTTCCCTGTCCATGGATATTGACCCTAACGTATAGTTACGAGTCTATGATTCTCTAAGAAAAAAGATGTTTCCGATAAAAAGAAGTCACAATTATCTTTCTCACTTAAGAAAAAGCTAGTAAAATCAGGAAGAAAACATAAAACCTAAATCTAGTATATCTAAATTTGAAGTAAGGATGAGATAAGCAAGTTAAATGAATACACAGCGACATACAAGAACACTGTGTTTAACTGGAGAGCAGAGCGGGGAGGGATGGGAGAGAGGAAGCCAGGACCATATAATGGATCAACATTTTAGGGGGTCATTTTAACAAAATCCCTTTGGAGGTGCAGCAAGGGCAATCATACTTCTTTGTTTCTTTATGACAGATCCAGCATTATCACTTGTACAATTTGTCAGTCATTATGACTCAAAATTGTTCACCATTATTTTGTCACACAAAATAATGACAGGAGAGATCCCAACAGAGTAAACAACACAATTTACAGAACACGCTAGGCTCAGGATTTCATGACAGAGAGCTCACTGTTTAAGAGCATTTCCAGGTTGGTAGCTGCATTAGCGTTCTTTGGTCCAGAATGTTCAGAGGTACCCTTCAGTCTCATTATCTGGAAATCACTAGCTGGCCTCAAAGGATGAGGAAGCTTGGAAACTAGATATTAATACATAGCACGCTGTAATGGACCATATAGTGTGTGTGTGTACACACATAGACTATATAAATACAGTGTGTGTGTGTGTGTGTGTGTGTGTGTGTAGACTATATACATAGCATGTGTATATACACACACACTATATACATATGTATACTAGAATAAATTATATACATAGTGAATAAATTATATACATAGTGAATATTCACATACATGCAACTCATACACACACGTATATATGTGTATATTTATACATCATTTTAAGAAAATATTTGATATCCAAATAACATTACCCAAAAGGATATATAAATATAGTATATGTATATATACACATATAGACTATATACATAGTGTGTGTATATACACTCACACTATATACATATATACATATATATATATACATATATATATACACATATATGTATATATATATACCAGAATGAACTACATATATAGGGAATATTCACATACATGCAACTAATACACACATGTATATATGTGTATATTTATATATCATCTTAAGAAAATATTTGACATCCAAATAATGTCATCCAAAGGGATATATAAATACAGTATGTGTGTGTGCATATATATACATATATGTATATATTTATATAGACTATACACATAGTGTGTGTATATACATAACACTATATACATATATACATATATATACCAGAATGAACTATATATACAGTGAATAAATATTCACATACATGCAACTCATACACTAATGTATATGTGTGTATTTATATATCATTTTAAGAAAATATTTGACGTCCAAATAACACTATCCAAAGGGATATGCATGAATTTAGAAATAAAGTGAAAGAAGTCCGAAACTGTTAAACATATGTAGGACTGCATATAGTGTGTGTGTGCGTGTGTGTGTGTGTGTGTGTGTGCGTGTGTGTGTAGACTATGCAATCTAATGTTGGACAAAGGTAGAATAATAGTGACAATTCCTGCAACATAGTCATTAAACTCCTAAATTTAAATTGATTTTATCAGTATAACATTTATATCTTAAATGTTAAATAAATATGAATAAACTATATAGAAAAAAAGATTTTTAACACAAAGGTGTATACTATGAAAAAGTCTAAATATATTCACAGATTGGTTTGCCATATCCAGTGTGTGCGTGTGTGTGCGTTTGTGTGTGAAGGAGAGAGAGAGAATGAATTTCACTTTACATAATAAAAGTATTTTTGAAAAGTACATGTACATCACATTTTATTAAATCATGGCACGTTTAAATCACTAGCAGAGCTCTTGATTTAGAGGAACTGAAAGACAAAATTATAAGTCAGTTTTAAATTGTACAAAGTCAAATTTTTATAGGAAATGTTTGTTTAAATCAGCATGTATGTACAGTTCTAAAACCTTTATATTTAAGGTCAGTACTACTTATGTTTAGCATATAGGTTACATATCGATGATGCTTTTCTTGCATATCATAAAACCCTCCTCACAGTGAACACAAACTAGGTGGCAAACATTGGGTTTGCCAGTGAATAAGGTCCCATTCCTTCTCTTCGGGACTTCAGAGTCTGGTGGGCAGGACAAATGTATGAATAATCCAGGACAACGTCGTAAATTCTATAATGGAAATGTGAGCATTGTCCTGCCTGCATTCAGACTGAAGAGTAACTAGTTCAGCCTGTAAGTGTCAGGAAAGGCTTCACAAAAGAGGTGGTCTGGGTTTTGAACAATGCGTAAGAGTTTTAGGTAAAGAAGGATGCGACAAAGCAAGCAAGGCGTTATGTATCAGGCATGCAGCATGGAGTCGTAAAAGCCCATCAGTGTTTGGAAAAGAGTGAGTATTCTGATGATGCTATAACATGGGGGCCTCTAGGGATGTGACAAAAGCCGACTGTGTTTGGGGAGAGAAGTTGGGGGCCATTTGCTGTAGAGGTCCATCTATCATGTTATGGAATCGGAGCTGTACGCAATTTCTAGGAAATCTAGCAAGGCGTTCAAGTAGGGGAGTGACGTGATCGGAGCCCCCTGAATCATCCCAACTCTGCCCAGAGTCACGTCGGGAGAATTATTTAACCTCTTTATGCCAGTTGCCCTTTGCCTTTATGTCAGCTACCTTTAACATGGGGTTAATAAGAGACCCCATAAGTTGTCACAAGTATGATATCTTTTCAGCACTTAGAACAGTACTTAACACAGAGAGGGAAGGAGGGAGGAAGTGAGAGAGAAAGGGAAGGAGGAAGCGAGGAAGTGAGGGGGGAGGGGAAACAAGAAAGAAGACAAAAGAGAGAGGGAAGAGATGACAGAGGAAAGACGGGAGGAAGCAGAGAGACAGGGAGACAGGACCAGAGGGAGGAATATGTCATTAAAAAAAAAAAAAAACATAAATAAACCCTGGACAGATTTAGCTGAGACCTCTTGGTGAGAAAGGGATGAAGCAATGGCTGTCACTGTAGCATCTGGAATATTTCAGTTCATCGGCAATGTCATGCCTCCTGAGATTTACTGGCCTTCCTTAGGAATTCATTTTCCCTTTTTTGGTCTTATTAGCAGTTCTTCTCCCTGTTTTCCTTCACCATACCCCTCCCTGTCCCCTGTCCCTTCCTGGAAGATACGAATGTCTGCCTGACTACACATTTAGAGTTCTTATAACTTCCTTTTGTCTGGATTTTTATGATATCAAATAAAGCAAGAAAGATCAATTACTAGGAGAGGTCATGTAGAAAATTATACATTCTGTCTTGAATATTTCTTAAGGTTCCTGTAAAACAAATTCATTTCCTTCTCCATCAACTTCATAAGCTCAACATTCTATGCGCTAAATTTACCCTGAAAAAAAAAAAAAAGAAACAACCAAAGGAAAATCAGGTAGCATACAGTGAGTGACACTCTTTCATCAAATCCTTATAGATTAGTTCATAAACTTTGTTTCCAAGCAAGAGGCTACTTGGGCTACCACTGCAGTGGCTGAACACAGCACTCCAGCCCATGGGGGACAACTTATTAAAAGAGTCACCCTTGCTACAAAGAGCCTGGGCACAGCTGCCCTGAGCCAGGGAGGAGGGTGATTGCTGTATTTTTCATAGGTGAGTGGTGCTAGGATATCGTTGGGTAACCAGATCCACAGAAGGGGAGGCCGTGCTGCCATGATGCTGTGCACCAGGGTGTCCAGGCCTGGACCTCACCGGTAGGTGAGGAAGGAGCAACCTTCCCCTGGAAGGCAGAGTGGAAGATGTTGGCAATAGTGGAGGAATACCTCGGGGCAGGGAGAAAGCCCAGATTCTTTCCTCAGGCTATTGTCATATCTGATAAGATCTCTGATAATGAATGTGTCATTGAAACACATCCCTTTTTTCTAATGAATGCATTACTCTTATTCTTTCTGTATCTCAAATTAAAATATATAATATCATCACATTTACTTGTTCCACTTGGAATGAGATACAGAATTGCCTTAATATTCAAACACATGGAAATCTGACTGCAACAGAAATGTTTAGCCCTCTTGCACAATATGAATTTTTGGAGAGGAAGCTGCTCAGTCAGGATTTTATTTCCTAGGATGCCTTGTATTGACAGATAACCATGTAACTAGTTCCTATCAATAAAATATACGTATAAGTGATGTTTGCCGCATCTAAACTGGATTTTTCTGAAGTGGATCTAGAATGCCCTCTCCATTGTCTCTTTAGGTGACTGCAGAGCTGCACCTGGGTCCCAGAATGACTACATAAAACAAAGCCATCCACCATCCATCACTACCAGTATTAGGCTATCAAATGATTGGTTAGCTTTCTAGTGCTGTGTAAAAAATAACAACAAACTTAGCTGTTTAAAACAACATTCACTTATTAGTTCACAGTCTGTATGTCAGAAGTCCAGGCCTGGTATGGCCGGGCTCTCCCATCTAGTCCTACATGCAAGGCTCAAATCAAGGTGGCAGCTGGCCGCATCCTCATCTGAAAACTTGTCTAGGGAAAGGTCAGCTGCCAGCTCCCGCAGGCTGTTAGCAGAACTCAGTTCCTTGCAGCACTAGCACTGAGGTCCCCGTTATCTTGATGGCTGTCAGCTGGAGGCTGCTATAAACTGTTGGAGGCTGCCCTCGTTCCTTGCCGTGTGGCCTCCTCCATCTTCAAATCCAGCAATAAAGAATCTCGTTTGCATCAAACCTTCTTGCACTTCAGATCTTCAGATTATGTAAAACATGTACAACATGGGGTGGTACCGTGGGGCCATCTTAGAAGTCTGTCCACCACAATGATAACAGCTAAACGTCCATTGTGCTAAGACACTGAATTTGGATGTTTACATTTG
Organism: Eubalaena glacialis; assembly: GCF_028564815.1. Classification (NCBI taxonomy): domain Eukaryota; kingdom Metazoa; phylum Chordata; class Mammalia; order Artiodactyla; family Balaenidae; genus Eubalaena; species Eubalaena glacialis. The sequence continues at coordinate 123,632,405 of NC_083720.1, read as the reverse complement.
TTTCAGTGGCCAGCATAACTTAGACCACCCAATGGTTGTAAATGAAATTTTGAATTCAGTTTATGGCTATGAAGAAATGAAGCAAAATAGGTCATATTAAATCCTAATTCAGTATTTTAATGTCAACAAACATGCATTAACTACTTATTACGACCCAGCCACTATTATAAACACTGGCAATCTCAGAGATTAGGAAGACATCGTATTCCTATAGGCAATACTAATAACATGGTTAAGAGTCAAAATATGCAATAATAATTGTTAAGCATTTTCAACTGTCTAAAACCTATCAGCCACTCAGATACTGATTTTCCAACTGTGGATGGAGAAAATGATCCATGCACAAATGCCAACAATTTAGACCACAGAATATTAGAGATGGAAGGGGTCTTAGAGCTAACCTAGAAAAACTACCTATGCAATGTGAAGTTTTTATCTGAAATATGCCTGAGAAGTACATTTAAAATTTCTCCTTGAACATGTTTAATCTCTAATTTACTATCTCACTAATTAGTATGGTAGAGATAATGTTACAAACTCACATACCCAAAGGCTCCAAGCAGGTTAAATTAACGAAAGAAGTGAACTGGGTATAAGAGACAATAGGGATTGGAGAAGACTCTGGCAAAGTAGAAATCACATTCCCAGTCTATAAGGAGCAGCAACTATCTAGTTCCAGATGATAAAAAATTCCCGAGAAAAATTTCTTCAACTATCAACTGTGGGTAAATCCTACTTCCTTTGCAGGTGGGCTGTGACCAGCGTTTACTTACTTTTACCAGAAATGGGCCTGGTAAATGAGGTGGGTGGTCAAAGCAGGTCCAGTACTATTTTAGTAAAAATAAATAAACAAATAAAAGTGCTACCCTAAAACAGTTGTTCTTAATCTTGACAACACATTGGAATCATCCAGCATAATTTTAATGCCAATTTCCAGGCCACATTCTAGAATAATTACATCAGAATCTCTGAGGGAAGGGTCTGTTCCAGCATCAGTGTTTTTTAACGCTCACTCCCCACTTGATTCCAATGTGTAGCCAAAGTTCAGAACTACTGCTCTAAAATAAATGAGCTTTTTTGAGTGTGAGCCTCATAAACTAACTCCAAATCCTATACAAGTTCACAAAAATGCACTGTGCAGTGGTCAAGTGAAAGAATAAGTCTTCCTTTGGAAAAGATTTTTTTAAAAAGTTAACAGAATGTCAGAGCTGGAAGTGATCTTAAACATTATTTATTGGGCAATTTTTCTTAAACTCCAGGGTATACACTCATCACCTACTGGTCTGTAGCTGGTCAGGAGGATGGTCTGAGGACTGTCCCCTAGAAGCTTGTTATAGAAATGCAGAATCTCAGGCTCATTCCAGACATACTGAATCAGAGTCTTCATTTCATCAAGATTCCCATGTAATTCATACGCATGTTTATGGTCTGGTCTAGAGTACTTACGAGTGAAACAGGTCACAGATGAGAATGGTAGATATTCATTTGCACCTAAACATGCTTAAATAAGGAATGGGATTTATTCTTCTGGTTATGAAGGTAATTCGTAATTTTTTTAATGTCAATCATCTGTAGAGCTCCAGATAATATTTTCTTTCAGACATGTCTTTCCTTTGTTATGCTTTGTTACATCATGTTATGGGGAAGGGGTTGCTCTTGTCATCAAGTCAGGGATTGATTTGGGACAGAGCTAGTCTGGAATTCTAGTAAGACTCGGTGTTGTAGGCTGAATCTCCACCTCCCCAACCCCTCTACCTCCAATCCCACACTCCCCCAGTCCCAAATTCATATGTTGAAGCCCTAAGCACCAGTACCTCAGAATGTGACTATAATTGGAGACAGGGTGATTAAGTTAAAATGAGGCCACTAGGATGGGGCACTCATGCAATAGGACCTGTAACTTGACGAGAAGAGGAAGAGACACCAGGGGTGCAAACACAAAGGGATGACCATGTGAAGAGGCAGCAGGAGGGTGGCCATCTGCAAGCCAAGGAGAGAAGCTTCAGAAGACCTCATCCCTGCCAACACCTTCATCTTGGACTTCCAGAGTCCAGAAATGTGAGAAAATAAATTTCTGTTGTTAAAGCCACTCAGTCTGTGGCACTTTTTCATAGCAGCCTTAGCAAACTAAGACACTCAGTCTACCTGTGTTGTAGGGTATGGCCTCCCGTAACTTTCAGTTGAGAGCCTAACTGGTCTTTGCTCCTAAATCCTTGAAAGGATGCTGGAGATCCTTAGATGTCTCAGTGTACCGCTTTTGTACTGGGCCTCAGCTTCAACGTCTGGCAAATGTCTTTAGAGACAGACCAGCCATGAGTTTGAGTCCCTTCTGGTCTCCAAGTTTGTCATTTCAGCTACACATGAAAACCAAAATCTCTGCTGGGTTCTGGGCCTTGCAGCTGCCACCTTGTGTTTAGCAAAGACGGATACTCAGACTTCCAGCTACAGAGAGAATCTGCAATCGCCCCCAGGTGAGAAATGGCTTTTTAGTCCCTCATTGTCAATTCAACACTCCCTCTAGGGCTGTGGCTCATGCCTGGTTTTGGTTCCTTTCCCTGGTTTCCTAAACACTGTGAAACCGTGGGAGGCTTCACTCTGCTTTTTATAAGCTCTTGGCCTGGTTCTTTCGCCTCCTGCCACGGTCAGGATTCAGCGATTCTCTTCTGAGAAAAAGTGCCCATTGATTTGAGGTCCCTGAAGTCTCAGTTTCTCAGTCCATCCAACACAACAGCTGAAAGCTCTGCTACTTTCTCTTCTTCTGAGGAGCAGCAGCCCCACGTCCAGGCAAATGCCTGTTCTTCAACCTAATCACCAAACGCCCGGAGAGGAAAACTCCACAGGCTCCTGATGGCTCCACTCTGAAACGTCCTCCTCTCCTCTGGAATTTTAGTTTCTCGTGTTATTACTGTCACAGCTTGATGATGTTTTCAAACGTGATTGTTATAACACGTTCGGCTTGTTTCTAGGTGGCGTCAGAGGGAACATTGCTTGTTCCAACTGCCACATCCTACCCAAACTAACCTTTGTAATAGCTGAAAGTTATTGCGAAGCTAAGGGATCTTCCAAACGTGATTAAGAGATGAACAATGATACTCAACAGAATGTCGTAGTTAAACATGATTGGAGAGGGGAAAAGATGTCATTACGTGTTGCGCTGTTAAGTCTTCGATACACCAGTTACAAATGGATAACTACAGGTGGTTCTCTTCGTAAAAGCGGAGTTAACCCTGAAGCCTGAGCACTATCTAAAAATGATCCAATAATTACTGAGTGTGACGTGCTATCTTGATCTTTACTTTAGGTAAACGTGATCACCTTTCACATGTCAAAACGTATTATGCGAAAGATATACACAAGAACATTCTAGAGATTCCCAAGCCAAATGAGATCACTGTAAGAAAAGTGTAAGCACTCTTACTTTGGATGCATCTAATCGTAGAAGTTTTCCATTTCTCTAAGGCAATGATGTTCACACCACAGCCCTCTGGTCACATCGGTCCCTTTATGTTTAATTGGTGGCCCTTTAAGACTACTAATTTCACTATATGAATGTGCCATTATACTAAATTCTACCAGTCATATAGGAGTCATGTGGTTCTTTAAGTTAATGGTGACAGCAAATGTGGCTTCAGAGTCACATAACTCTGGGTATCCCTGCCATTACCCACATTTTATTCCATTTCCCTTTCCAACTCTTACAGAGATCTATTACAGGCAGGTGAAAAAATACTGAAGAGCAAAAATATCTTTAGACATTCCCTTCCTTTGTCAGAGAGTCACTGAAAGATACAGGCTCTACTGAAAATAGGAGATGCTAAAACTGAGGTCTAGTTTTCATGAAGTCAAAGAGGTCTCTCTATCTCCGTTCTGAGCATAAACTCTTCTGCCTTTCGTACTCTTTACTTCTGGATCCTCCTGAAAGGGACACTAGGCTGGGAAAGGCAGTACTGGTCAGACCCCATCAGGTATCTTACACTTGCATAGAGTCAAGTCTTGTCCTGGGCACTCACCTAAAACAAATAGGACAAACCTCCAAAGAGCTGTACAATTTAAAACCAAAATTTTTTTTCAGTGTTAATAGATATTTAGCTATTTTTAAAACTGAGGTAAAGAATAAAGGAGCTCTCTGCACTGCAGAAACAGAATCTAAAAAGTGTTTTAGAGGCACTGAAGATATTAACTAATAATTTGCTAAACAGCTGCTCATTATAAGTTGAGAATTCTATTCCTGCTGACTTCCAAAGCCTCACATGAGAATATTATTAACATTTCAATACACAGAGCATTCGACTCAAATATCATGTATCCATATTAATAGTTTTTTGGTCAGGTTAAACCTCCATTACTGCTTTCATTCCCCTTCCTCTATTTCTCCACAGCTCCAATATACAAAAATAACTGTACCATCATTCTGAAAAATGGAGAGAGAGTCAGTGGGAACTGATCTCTTGATCCCAGCACTAGACCTGGGTTGAATATGCGCTACCCTAGAAAGAAATAATACAAACTTATAATTGATAAATAAGGATAATGGAATCAAAGGAAATAACTAGACTTTCTTCGCCTATAGGTTAATTATTTCAGAGGCACATGTATTAATTTTTTTTACTTGTATTATCTCACTCAATTCCTATAGTTCTGTGCTGTATTATTCTTGTTTGGCCCATTTTACAGATGAGAGAACTCAGTTTCAGAAAACTGGAGTAATTTGCTCACTTCAATAGCAAGTTGCAGATCAGACATGAAATGGTCTGCTTTCAAAGTCTGCATCCCTTCCACGGTGGTGTGCCTTTCTGAGCCCACGCTGGTGGTGACTTTAATTGTCTTCCCTAGGGCTGCTTAATGAGTTTCAAAAACCAAAAATCTATTGGCCTCAGGGAATAGAAACAGACACAATTTATCACATTGCCAGATTCAAAAACACCGTCCTTAACGTATTAACAGCCTCCAATTAAGACCACAGTCATGAGTTAATGAACGAGCCTTTAGACAGAGAACACTCATATCAACACAAGCACATGTCTATTAATCTGTTGCTCAGTGAAAGTTATTAGTCCCAGCGCTGTAAGGCTAAATAATTTCTAGGTAGCTTTAAAACAAAATTATTGCGATATCACTTAGTATTTTAAGAGATCATTTACAACCCAGGCTTTTGTAACCCCAGTCAAAAGAAGATCACCAAGCCCTGGGTAAAGATCAACTGATTTATATAATCAACCCACAAAGCATATTTTTTGACAAATTGGAATATCACGGTGTATACCGGCACAGAGGGAAGGCGCTTTTGATGTAGCTATCCGATGAAGTGCTGTGTTCGTCTTCAGGCAAAACTGGGATATTTCAGTAGCTCCATTCTGTCATCACCCTAGTTTCTTTCTCTATGGAATTCCACCAAAGTATCTACTAATTTATTCCATCATTGGGTCTGAGCACTGGCTGCACTTGAGAACCACCTGGAGAAGCTTTAAAAATTCCGAGCCATTATTTACACTCCTTTAAATAACCCGTTTCTAATCACTCAGTTTTCGCTGCTTTCTCTTCTCATTTACTCTTCAAAGCAACCTTATGAGAAAACTGAGGCTCACACTTTCAGTACCTTTCAACCTGCCTGAAAACAAAACGGCAAGATAAGTAACTTTCTCCCCAGGTTACGTGGCTAGTACGTCAAAGAGCCAACGTCTCGACCCGAATCTTCTGTATTCAGCCAACGTCTCGACCCGAATCTTCTGTATTCCCAAACCAATGCTTCCAACACCGCCTTTGTTGCGTTGCCTGCAGCTCGGGCTGAAAGGATAGTACACTTCCACTACAGTGGGCTGAAGACAATGTGGGCAAATTGAAACAAAGTTCGCAGTTTCCCCGCGGGGGGGAAATGTGACTGTGGCATCTCAAACAGGAACCAAGGATGGCTCTTCTCAAAGAAACGTTATCATGCAGTGGCCAGGGTCTGTTGCAGGACGCACTCAGGGTTGTCTTAAAAGAGCAAAGGCGTTAAACTGAATGCTGTGAGCTCTTCCTAGGAAGGTAATACTGATGAAGAACCCTGCCTGTATAGAAAAACGTATTTAACGTTTCTGAAGATTGACTTCCAAAATTGGGGACACGATCTCATTAAGTTGAGGGCACCTCATACTTTAACAGACCAGGTGCATACTGAATCCTGTGACATGTGAGTAGCAGCTGGGACCCGAAATGCCTGCAGGTTAGGTCTTACTCACACCCCAGATCAGCAGGTCTCTAATGGGGTCCAGTCAGGGGATCTGCAAGGTCAACACCATTTTCATAATAATTCTAAGACAGTATTTTACTTTTTACTCTCATTCTTTCACAAATGTACAGTGGAGTTCTCCAGATGCTACAAGAATTGTGATTTGCCTACAGACTGAGGCATGACAATGCAGTTCTCCCCTATTAATCACACATTAAAGAGACTTACACACATGTAAAACAACGCCACTCCCTCAGTATATTTTTTTAGTTTTCCAAAATACAATTTATTTTCAAAAGCATGTAGTATGTATGTTAACATATAATGAGGTTTATTATTTGCCATTGTAAGTGAATTAATAAATATTTTTAAATTTTCTGAGTTTTCATTTCTAATGTAAACATCCATGGTCATTAAAACCTACATAAACAAAAGCCCTTTGGGATTTGAGATAGCATTTAAAAATGTAAAAGAATCCTGAGATCAAAGGTTTGAGAAATACTGCTTCTTCCTCAACATCTGAGACTTGTGTTTCACATTGTCTATTTCACAATCTTACCATTGTTAACAAGATTTTTGCTGTAGAATCTCTTTCAGAGATGGATGTGATGTTTACCACATGAACCCACTAATCCAGCCGATCTGAATCCCTATGGTTCCTTTAATTTGCGTTTCTCCCATCTCCCTGATGCCTTTGCCTGTATTGATCTTCTGTCATTCTAAGTATGAGGGACATGGTTGTGAACAAGGAATAATCACTTCATAGACTTACATTCTAGCAACAAGATGAGATTGAAAATATCAAAATGGGTAAATTAGTAAGTATGCATGGAAGTAAAATAAGGTAATGGAATAAAGTGTTAATTGGATGGGGGTATTTTACATATAATGGTGAGGGTGAATTTCTCTGAGCAGGTGACTTTGATTAAGACCTGCTAAAGAAGAGAAGCCAGTTCAGAGGAAAATAAGGGGGAACAGTGTTGCAGGCCAAAGCAACATCAAGTGCAAAGGCCCTGAGGTTACAGTGTCTGAAAAAAGTAGCTGAAGGAGGAAGAAAGAAGAGGGAGGTAGATTCAAAGGAAGGGAGGGCTCTGGGAGAGTAGAGTCCTCATTCTAATTACAATGGGAAACTCAATCAGGGCTCTGAGCCAAGAAGTGATGTGATCTTTTTCATGCTTTAAAAATACTACTCTGATTCTATAGGACAGACTGCAGAAGGTCAAGAGTGGAAAGGGTGAACAATTAGGGGAGTCATTTGCAAATTAGGGTTTTATTACCATCACTTTACTTTTCTAGAGTCAGGCTCAAGCTAGGTATTTAGGCTTTAGAAGGATAATCATTAGGTTGCCTTGAGTCATTTAATTCGTTTCTGAATATTTACAGAAAGCACTTTGCTACTGACAGAGAAATAAAGTTAGTATATAAATTTCCTGTATGTGTAATTACATTAATCTCTGAGGATAATAATGCTCAACTATCATAAGAATATTTGTGGATGAATAATTATTGAAATACATTTAGTACTAAATAATAAATGTACTATTTACATCCTATTTACATTATGCATATTAAAGAACAGCACAGCTCTTGAAATAGAAGAGTCTTCAGAAGAAGCATGCTACCTTAAAAGCGTGAAGGACCTCAATTCCCTGAAAAAAAAATTATAAACAGACTGAGTGATAACAGAATTATAATTACTAAAGAAACCCCTATGAATAGGATTGTTTATGAATGGATTCAGCGCTTCTGGCAGGTACCTGTGACAGTAGAATTTAGAGAATATCTTCATTGTTTCATCTTTGCATTTGAACCATATCAGCAAGCAATGATTCAAAGACCCATGAACAGCAAATAATGATGGATGGACAGAAGATCATAAAAGGGAAGAACAGCACCTTTAATTTTGAAACCAAACCCCTTCTTTCCAGCACGAGACCTATTAACAGGACTTCTGAAAAGCATCTTTCCACATACGCACGATTTTGCACATCATAGGGCCTGACTTAAAATACACCTTGGAGGAGTTTAGGATTAACATATTCACACTACTATATATAAAACAGATAATCAACAAGGATCTACTGTATAGCACAGGGAACTCTACTCAATATTTTGTAATAACCTAAATGGGAAAAAAATCTGAAAAAGGATAGATATATGTATCTGTATAACTGAATCACTTTGCTGCACACCTGAAACTAACACAACATTGTAAATCAACTATACTTTAATATAAAGTAAAAATTAAAAAAAAATATACCTTGGAAATCCAACTCTGGATATTTTAAGTTAAAGCTGTGGAACATTCTTCATCTGCACTGGAGTTGCCTGTGAGATGGCTCTTTCATTTTCTAATCAAAGTTTTTCTGCCTGTTTTAACCAAAGACACACACATCCGTATGCACGCATACTTGCATTCAGTAAAGCAACTTGATTAAAACTATAACTATTCAACAAAGGCCAAAGTATTCCTATCCCTTCAAACTATTCAGAGCTTTTAAAATATATCTTCTCAGATGTCTAAGGAATTTACTGTCTCAAGGAGACATTTAAAATCTAGAATCTTAACACTGAAAACTCTTTGACAGTTGGAGTGTTTCTGCCAATTATAATGCACGTTTGTGCTTAAAATGAGTTTACACTTGGCATTCTTTCTGCCTCTGCGTAGACAGGCAGGCTAATTGGAGCTAATGAGTTCAGGCACTTAAGAGAGAACCGTTTAAAACTGAGAGCACTAAGCTAAGTCCACTCACAGGGACAACAAGGGGCATTTTCATAAATTCTTTTTATCAAAAGTTGTGCTTTCACCTTTCCTACTTCTTAAAGTGAATTTTCCTTTGATGCTGTCAGGAAGAAACTTACAAACATTCTCAGATAAGGGTGCTCCTTCTTGGCACTGGATGAGACCACAGGTAAGGAAATTCAGGGACTTGAGTCATACTGGATAGTATTCTGCCTTTAAGAGCAGCGGGGTGCCACTGAAGGTCTAACAACTGGCTCTCAGAGGTTGGGGATGGGAGGAGAAGCTACGACTTATAGAGGGTGCCAATTTCGGTGGTGAAAATACTCTCACCCTGGCCCGCTACAGGCTACCACTTGGGATAACTGATCGTGTAGTTGGGAAGAGGTGTGGACGATCAGCTCTCCAGGGCTGACGGAAGCAGGCTCCGGCACCCCACCGTGGGGTCACGGCAGAGAAGTCGGCACAGCAGAGGTGCTTGGGACCCAGGTCAACTGAGATCTCACTGTGCCGTGAGCCTGACTACAGCCAGCTCGGGCATCTATTCCCGGAAGAACTGAGTGTAATAACCACTATATTACCATTAATAATTTGAAAGTAAAATCATCCTTAGTCTCATATCACAGGGAATAAAACCATATCTCAGAAGCCAACGATTTTTTTTCTTTTTTCTTAATTGAAGTATAGTTGATTTACAATGTCATGTTAGTTTCAGGTGTACAGCACAGTGATTCAGTCCTCTCTCTCTCTCTCTCTCTCTCTCTCTCTCTATATATATATATATATATATATACACATATTTGTTTTCAGATTATTTTCTTCTAGGTTATTACAAAATACTGAGTATAGTTCCCTGCGTGATACCGTAGGTCCTTGTTGTTTCATATTTTATATGTAGTAGTGTGTATCTGTTAATCCCAACCTCCTAATTTATCCCTCCCCCTCCTTTCCCCTTTGGTAACCATAAATTTGCTTTCTATGTCTGAGAAACCAATGATTTTAATCAAGTTTAAACTCAGGGGAATGCAAATATCTGGCTAAGAGGTGACCAGTTCTATCTATTCAATCAGATTCCCAGTAGCTGCTGAGAAATTCTTTTAAAATCAATGGAAACTTTGGCCATGGGAAAGATGCAGAAACGCACAAAGAATCTGGCTGACCAGAATTGGTCTCATGACATATCTGGGCTCCAGGGTCAGTTTTAAGTGCCCTGGTAGCTAGTATTGGGATGCTACAAAATGTTCTCTATCTTTAGAACCTCTGATTGTAAACTGTACAGGCCACAGACCATGTTATGTATTAGTATTTAGGAAAATATTTTTACTGAAATGTACCACAAAGTTGGGAAAAATACCTAAGGTTGTCAGTATGTGTCCTAGTCCATAAACAGGTTTATTCATATCTAGGGCTTTTATTAGAGTCTAAACTCTTAGGAAAATCTTCCATTAAGGAATTTTTAACAGTTGTTTCAATTAAGCAAACAAAAATTACTTTAAGGGAATTAACCATGCCAATAATTTTGCTTCCTTAAGAAAATCTAAATTTTAGAACAGCTGTCTTATACAAGTTTTATTTCACAGCTTATTCCAAACCAAGGTACACAATATGACAGTTTGTACTTATATTATGTTTCAGGGACTTCAGACAATTTTACATATAAAAAAAAGAAATTTACAGCACCATGAGACTCTGTTTTTGGCTTTTTTTCACTTTCTTTAAAATAAAAAGGGAGGTAAATATGGCTAGACACTTAGTACAGGTTTTGTAATAATAGATTAGTAGCCTTCATAGGCATATCAATATTCATAAAAAGAGCTCAGAACAGAAGAGTATTAAATGCTATTCTTAAAGCAAAAGAGAAATATTTCTCAACGTCCTTGAGAAATGAATAGGAAACCTTATTAAAGGAGAAAAAGAAGAATACTTACAGTGAGGAAATTTAAGAAATAGAAAAAAAGGCAGATCATATTTGTCATCACAAAAACCCACATCAGAGTGTTCTATCATTTATGAGCTAAGGGACCTTGGGGCTAAAAAAGACATTAAAAATAATTTAATCCAGCAACTTGAAAAAGTATTTTGCAAAATAAAAAAAAATTTAATTTTTCCAGCTTTACTGAGGTATAACTGACCCATACAAATTATACATATTTAAAGTATACAGTGTGATGATTTGATATATATTGTGAAATGATTACTGCACTCGGGCTAATTAACACATCCATCACCTCATTTTGGTTACCTTTTTTGAGTGTGGTGAGAGCACTTAAGATCAACTCTTAGCAACTTTCAAGTATGCGAGACGGTAGTGTTAATTACAGTCCCCATGCTGTGCATTACATCCCCAGAACTACATCTTATAACTGCAAGTGGGTCCCCTTTGATCAACAGATCCCTGGTCTCACAATTAGCTCAGAACAAAATTAGGCCTAGGCCCAATGTTTTATTTTTCCTTTAAAAACTTATAAAATCGCAGACAAGTAGCCACAGTGAAAACTTTGAAACACGGAGACAGATTATGGGGACCATCTCAGGTGCCTCCTGAGCATCCTGTCTGATTGGATCAGCTGGGGCCATACCTTTGTTCTCTGTGTTCCTGCCCTTCAAAGCCAGGTTGTTGGATCAGCAGCATTGGGGTCCTTTAGGAGCTTGTTAGAAATGCAGAATCTTAGGTCCTGCCCCAGACTGTAAATTAGAATCTGCATTTCACAAGGTCCTCAGGTGATCCCTGAGTACATTAAGGTTTGACAAACCAAGACCGAAAGAATGCATTCTTTCAATACAGAGTGAAGTAAGTCAGAAAGAGAAAAACAAATACAGTATGCTAACACATATATATGGAATCTAAGGAGAAAAAAAAAAAAAAAAAGTTCATGAAGAACCTAGTGGCAAGACGGGAATAAAGACACAGACCTACTAGAGAATGGACTTGAGGATATGGGGAGGGGGAAGGGTAACCTGTGACAAAGTGAGAGAGTGGCATGGACATATATACACTACCAAACGTAAAATAGATAGCTAGTGGGAAGCAACCGCATAACACAGGGAGATCAGCTTGGTGCTTTGTGACCACCTAGAGGGGTGGGATAGGGAGGGTGGGATAGGGAGGGTGGGAGGGAGGGAGATGCAAGAGGGAAGAGATATGGGAACATATGTATATGTATAACTGATTCACTTTGTTATAAAGCAGAAACTAACACACCATTGTAAAGCAATTATACTCCAATAAAGATGTTAAAAAAAAAAAAAAAAATGGAGGAGAGGTTGTTAAATGACCAAATCTTTCCTCTCCATCCTTTAGTTTTCAAATTTTTTTGTAGAAATCAAGAAGACTGGAAAATAATAGTACATTTAGTTAAAATATATAAAGATATATGATGTTACATTACAATTAAGTTGTCATATATAAGAAGAGAAAAGGATTTGTACATATACACTCTAAAATTCAATAGCATAACTGTATGATCTTGTGGTTATTACAGGTACTAAATTCACCTGTTTTTTGTTTGGTTTTGTTCTGTTTTTAAACGCATACTGCATTGAGGCAGTTAGTGAGCTGCATTTAAATACAGAACGGATAAATTCTCTAGGGAGCAACGACACCTATGGCAACCGCTCCCCTGAAATCCCACTAGAAGTCTGGCCTCCTAAGACCTCCCAAGGATGATGCCTGTAACTCGGTCTGATTAATGCTCTGTCTGCTGCTTCCTGGGAAAAAATGCAGGAAAAAAAAAGTCTCTTAAGGATCCAAGAATTCCCAAAGCAGCTGGAGGAGTTATAAAAAGAAAGGCATCCGACCATTTCCATGGGAGCTTCTTCACTTCTCCCATTTTCTTTATTAATAGTAACTCAGATTAAACCTTTCAGCAGCAAAAACAAAAAATTCTAGTGAACTGGTTCCTAATGTTTGCTTGGGGTACAGGATGCTTCTCTTCTCCAGCTTCAGCTCTGGTCCTGTTCATTTTTTTAGTCCAAAATACCTTGTGTTAACTCCTCACCTCACCTATCTTACTCTTTAGAATTCAACTGTTAATAGCAGCACTGATTTTCTTCCTCATGACACCAGGTTTCTCACGTATACCTTAAAAATGGCTTTGCTTTCATATGCCAGAAGTGAAAAAATATGCAAATCTAATGGACATTTACTATATATTCACATTTTTTGTTATGCTAGTCATGTTAACTTCTCAGCCACTAAAATGCAATCTGAAATTTAAAAATAGTGCCTTCAGGGAGATCAGGGCTCAGTGCTTTGTGACCACCTAGAGGGGTGGGATAGGGAGGGTGGGAGGGAGCCGCAAGAGGGAGGAGTTATGGTGATACATGTATACATATAGTTGATTCACTTTGTTATACAGCAGAAACTAACACAACATCATAAAGCAATTATATTCCAATAAAGATGTTAAAAAAATAAATAAAAATAGTGCATTTAAATACCCTTGACAGACAGGCAGGATCAATCATCAAACTGGAGAACACGGAGAATGGAGAGTCAATTGACTTTTTAAAAGTCATTAATCTATTCTTAGCAGAAAGAAAACTGCATAATCTTATGTGTATAGTTTAATATGTACAGATTAACACCAGTGTAACCACCACCTGTGGAAGAAATGCAACTTAGCCAGTAGAAAACCTCCTTTTTGAGCCTCTTCCTCAATACAACCCCTACCTTTTCCACCAAAGATAACCATTGTCCTTTTGTAATGATTTCCGTTTTCTTCCTTAAGAGTATTACCACTAAAGAATGCATGCCTAAACAAAAAAATGTGGGCTTTCTTTTTACCTACATTTTCACTTAATATAAAATACATAAATACTTTATAAATCCCTTTGTGTTGTTTTGTTTACTCAACCATATTTTTGAGATTTATCCAAATTGTTGCATATAGCTAAGGTTCATTTATTTTCATTGCCAGATAGCAATTTATTGTATGACTATACCACAATTTATTTACCCCTATTACTCTTGATGAATATTTGGATTATTTCCCGGTATTGGCTGGAATGAACTGCTGCTGTGAAATTCTTCACGCATATTCTGGAACACACGTGCAAATCACTTTCTAGGATAATTACTCGGGAGAATTGCTGGGTCTTTCGAGATCACGTCTTTCACTGAACAAGAATGCTAAATTGTGTTTCAAAATGGTTGTAGCATTTACCTCCAACTGTATGAAAATCTCCCATCTTTATCGATACTTGAAATGATTCGATCTTTAAATTTTTGGCCAAGAGCTGATATGCAATTATATCTCAACATAGTTTTAATTAACATTTCTCTGTTTAATGAGGCTGAATCCCAAATGTTTATTGATCATTGGAATTTTCTCTTTGGTGAAGTGCTGGTCCAAATCTTTTGCCTTTTTTCCCTATAATTATTTGCCTTATTTTTATTGATTTGTAGGTGTCCTTTATAGATTTTATATATACAATGGATCTTAATCCTCTGTAATTTATAAGTGTTGTAAATGTTTCCTCCCTTCTATAACTTGTCTTTTCATGGTATCTGTTCCACCTGACTCTTTTAAATGTTCATATTTGAAAGCATTATGACAAGGTGAGGAAAAAGGAATATATAACCATACACGTCTAAAAGACATCTCAAGGATGTATCTAATATCATTATCTCCAATTTTGCATTCTGGAAGCAATGTGTCAGCACTTACATACCTGCTTTCAACTATGTCATTCTAAAGTTGCCTATGTGTCACTTTGCAAATGCTTTCAGGACTCTCCATATGTGTCTGAAACCTTCCCTGCCATAGAGACCAACACCTAGATACTGACCTATATATAACAAATACTCTAATTTTAAAAACCCAGTTCATTAAGTGCCACATGACAGACTAGCCATCCAGTTGTCCAAGGAGTTTATAAGTAAAGGCAATTTTGAAAGAAAATAACTGCCCTGCATATAGAAATCTGCTCCTTTGCCTTGACATAGGCCTTACTAATGAGTGAGTTATTTTTCCTGCCTTTCAAATTCAAAAAAGTAAGGCTCTCAAAGCCTTAAAGCCTCATAAGTACTAAGTATTTGCTATTAATTTATTCTGATTATCACAAGCCATTAAAAAAAAAACTTGCATTTCAAGATCCTAGTTTCCATGTGTTGGAATTTGTGTCAAATGTGCCAGATCCTATTTGTTCCTCCACACTTTCCCACCTTGGTCACCCGCCCCTGGGGGCGGAGCTCTGTGGAAGACATGAAGGGACTTCCTTGTCCTCTGGCTTTTAGCTGGGTTCTCATGGTGGGGACCCTGGCGGCAGGCTGGAGGGCCCAGAGGGGGAAAGGGAGGTTAGGAAATGACCTTGGCTTCCTTCCTGCGAGGTAGCTTCTGGTGGCTGTGAATGAAAAATACTGCCTACCATATCCATAAACAAAGGCTGTTGCAGCCATCAAGCCATCACATTACAGCTGTCTGGAGGGTGAGCCCCGAGGGAACTCAGGATGGAGACAGATGGGTTGCAGGGCTGCCACTGCTAAGCCCTCAACCGCAGCAGCCACCCCCGACTGTGCACCCTGAGGGGATTCAGGATGGGGAAAAGCAGGATGCTGGCCCCAGACAGTGAGCTGCATACCCAAGGAATGATTTCAGTGAGCCCAGACTCTTGCATCTTCCCATACATAGAAAAGGTTAAATTCCTTAACTTGACCTACCTGTTTTTCTTTCATGAACACTAAGCTTTTGATTCAGACTCCTGGTCTTTGTTGCAAAAGCTCCTATATATCCTGGCTCCCCCCTTGCCTCTTTGGAACAGTCTCTCAGAGGTATCTGAGATGCTGTGTCCTGGGCTTGAAGTCCTCAGAATGTCTGCCGAATAAAACATAATTCTCAACTTTTAGGTTGTGTAATTATCTTCCAGTCGACATGACCTTCTCTACTCAAGTCTCTCTTTCTATTTTTTGGAAACTGTTCCCCACCTTGTTTCTTTCAGGCCTAGGAATGATAACTGGTCTACCATTATTAAACCAGTTTACTGCACTACTCTTTGTGGTTCCACTTTGCAAATAGTCTCTTTGTAAATAAACCCTCCTGGAATTATCCTAATTTGCGAGTGCCATGTGTTTCCTATTGGGACCATGACTGACACAGACTTAATAGTCATGCTCGTGTGCAAAAAGAGAAGCAAAACAAAGCATTAAGGTACAGTCCGGCAAGTGCCGCTTTCCTGGCCTGTCTAAAGCACATAGAAGCACAAATACTCTTTTCTTTCTTTTTTTTTTTTTTTGAGTACTCTTTTCTATGGAGCTAACAGAAGAACCAAGGCACACAAAAATTATGTTGGGCCTTGGGAATATAATAAATAATGAAGAACAACAATTATTCTCCCCCTTGGAAGGATGGGTTTTTTTTTAACAGGACTAGGTTGTAGACCCCAATCATTATCTGCTAGCTAGATAGCATTCAGGGGTTTGGTGAAAAGCACTTCCCTCACACAACAATTCTTTACACCCTCTTGCTTATCTCATTCATTCTCACCTCCACATCTTGAAACTGAAAGGGGACATTATTTAGTGAAGGGAAGTGAATTATGCTTCAAGTGACCCCCATACATCCTGGCTTTGAACTTCATTCAGAGTTTGTTTTTTTTTTTTTTTCTTACTGTTTTTTTCTCTTTCCCTAAAGAAATAAGGCAGTTCCATTGAGGCTTATTTATCTATTCCCCATTGCATAGATTTCTTATTTTCTCTGCTTTGATATAATATTAAATAACAAAAATGTCTCCTCTTATTCATAGTTCATGCAAAACGAAAAAGCAATTATTAAACTGGAAAAAAAGGAACAAATTATAATTAGCTACATGAATGAATACCTCAGGATGCTACAAAGAAATATTTTTATTTCTCAGCTACAAGGCTGTCTTCTTAAGGAAAAGCCTTATTATTTATGTACTTTAGAAATGAAAGTCTCTCCATATACACACTACTGTATAGAAAATAGATAACGAATAAGGACCTACTGTATAGCATAGGGAACTCTACTCAATACTCTGTAATGACCTATATGGGAAAAGAATCTAAAAAAGAGTGGATATATGTATATGTATAACTGATTCACTTTGCTGTACAGCAGAAACTAACACAACATTGTGAATCAATAATACTTCAATAAAAATTAAAAAAAAAAAGAAATGAAAGTCTCTCAAACTAGGGTATATTTAATACCACAAAAAGCACATCAAACGGAGGAGAGATTTTCTTAACTGAAATTACTAACTGGAAATACATAAGGTGTAGTATCTGGTAAAGAGAGGAGCAGAGGGGGGCCTTTTCCCACCTGTTCACCTATAGGGAAGGCAGTCTAAATTCCACTGGAAAAAGTCAGGAAGGCTTAGTTTGAGGATCCCTTATTTCCCAACTTCCTAGATGCTGTAGCAGGTAGCAGAGGCAACAGTGGATAGGAGAGGGAGCCACTATATGAGTAAGAATCTTCCCCTTCCTTAAAAACACGACCCCATGTGGGGTCCTTCTCTCTATCCTGCCAGTGAGGAGGGGCCTTGGGCTCTATGCTTCCTGTCTGTTAGCCATCAGTGCGACTAAACAGGAAGTGATCTGAAGGCTCCCTAAAGCAGGCATCAAATCATGGAGGAATGTTTTCTAGTAGGTCTTTAAATACCATCTGGAGAGGAAAAAAGAACTGCAGCTCTTTTGTTTTCTCATCTCCAGTCCTAAAAATTACCAAGACAGCTAAAAATTCACAGTCACAACCTCACACTTAAAGGAACTTAAAGTGCAGTTCATAATGCATTTGCCATTATTTTACTGGAGCTTCTGATGATAAAATTTAAGTTACACTTTTTAAACAGAAAAACACTCTACAGGTTCTACTATGCTTACTAGTGAATATATAAATACACTTATTTGACTGGAAAAGCCACTTTCATCTCTCCCTTGACCTCACTGATTACTTTTTGAAAGCAACAATTGCTCTCTTTAAGTCAATGCTATTTGGTACCTAATTCAACACTACATTTATTATATCTAAACAGATGTGATAAAACATACACATATTTTATTTTAAGGAGTAGATCAGGATTAAGAATGTCCCCAAATGTAGAAATTACATCACTTAAGTTATACTTTATACAAGTAACTGAAGTATATGCAGACAACAATCTTATACAGTTGTGTTTTATTTCTTTTGGATCCTATGTAGATGGGAAAATATAGTAGTAATGCATGGACATTTAAGTCAATAACATCTAGCTCTGAATCCCAGTAGCTGTGTGACCTTGGTTAATTTACTTAATGTGGCAGACAGACCTCAGGGTGCCTCTCATGGTCCCGGCTCCCTGGTGTTCCTGTCCTTTATAATCCCCTTACCTTGAGAGGAGACAAGACCTGTGACTTGCTTTTAATCTAGAATGTGGCAAAGGTGATAGAATGTCACTGTTAAGATTGTTATATTACGTGGCAGAGGTGATAAGATGTCATCTTGTGATTATATTACATTACATACAACACTTTTTTATCAGACTGTAAGATAATAAATATGTATCATTTGAAGGTGCTAAATTTGTGATAATTTGTCATACACGTTTCTAATCATCAGATTCCTTACATGTAAAATACAAATGATAGAACCTCCCAGAGTAGCTATGAGCATTAAACGCAATTCTGTTTTCAACACATACTCCCAGGACCTGGCTCACGGAAAGCTCTTAAAAATCGGTAGTAACATTATTACTCCTAGTGTCCTAGAAAATTAAATCTCACAAGAGTGAATATAAAAAAAGGCCTTAGGAAGAGGTGAGTTCTACTAATGTTAATAGTGAAGATGCAATCAAATAGAGTACTGATTAACCAAGAACTTGACAAATTTAATTTTATTACATCCAATGTCTGGAAGTGTACTAAATAAAATTGAGAAACGGAAGAAATTGATCTTGAGTACCCTCCCTTTATCCTTTCAACCCTCCCTACCTTCTTCCCACCTCTCTCAGTTCTTAGGTACTTGATTTCTCTTAGTAGCTGTGTATGCTGAGAATCAAGGAATCTAGTTTAAGGTAGGGATGCTTATAATAGCTTAAGCTGCACGAAAAACACAATTGCCTCTTCTGCAAAATATAAGAATTATCGCATATTTGCAAAAGGAGTTTTGCCAACTCCTTTTGCAAATTAAAATTACAGGGAAATGTTTATAAGAATGTGAACATTTTCGTAATATAGAACAATTTCAAAACAGACTCCATGCATTTTATATAGAAAAATTTTGCCGGAAAAGCATTCGTGTTTCTTAATAGCAGTCCGAAGTATCTTGCTTACTGCCTTGATCTCTGACGCTAAGCTTTATTTACTACTTTCATTTTGATTTCAGATCATTTTAATTACCAATAAAAAGCAAGCACCAACATGGAATGGATTTTTACTTATGTGGATGCTTTTAAAGCTGGAATAGTTAGTGGCCTCATTCCAAAGGTTCTAAAAACAATTTTATAAGTGAACACTGTCATAAAAAATTTGGATAAAAACCTGTTATTAGTGGAGAAATGTGAAGCAAAGAGTGCCTAGAGCTTTAAACGTGTCAAATACAAACCAACATCATTACCTTAAAAGTGTAAAATTTCATTCATCCCTCAGTTTCATTAGAAGAAAAACCATCAGTAAGAACATGACAGATTTCATTTCTATGGTGTCAGCTCAAACATCTGAATTAGAAAAAATTTAAATACTAGCAGCATAAAAGCCTATAGGAAACAATTTTGTGATCTCAGTTTATTCCTATTGAATAAACAGGATGTCTTCCAATATAACCAAACAGGTGTCACCGAAATTGATATCCTAACTAGTAAATTAACCAGGGATCTCAAGAACTGAGTAGACTATACAGCCCATTCTAAGGGATGTATTTAATATTATGTAGTGACAAAGATATTGATATTCTAGAGATGAAGGGATAGACAGATATAGGACATTTATTTAATGGATTATATGAATATCCTTTGCTTCTGAGTTCACATAAATCCCTATACCTGTGAGGGCTTAAAAGATACCTGAAAGTTTATAATAAATCAAACTAATATTGGCCTTTGACTAAACTGGGGAATTGGATCTTTGCCTGTTTTTTTAAAATATGAATTCCACGATCAGAGCTCCTAGCTGATTGGACAGAATAATGACTAACAGCTCCAAACCATCCCAAATGCCTTTTATTTACCCTATATTCTGATTTATCTCCTCATCAACTGGAATGCTGATGAAGTTCAATAGTTAGTTATTAGTGACAGCTTAGCCACAAATTAATTGTGAATTTGGTCAAACCACTTAATCTCTTTGACCCTTTGTTTGTCTCTAGTAAAAGAGAGGAACCATTTCCTTTACCCTTTTCCTTTGTTTAGGGCTCAGAAGCAATAATACATGTGAAAACACATTGAAAACAGTAAGGCACTAGACAAATTTAACACAAAATTACTATAAATATTAATACTACATTTCTGGCCCTAGATAGCTCATTGAGTATCACATTTGCTAAGTAATAAGCTGCAACTTAATAACATTTGTTAACAGTGAGATTTCCTGTACTTCCAAGATGTCACCATTTAGCCATTTTTAATATTGAGTGTACTCTGCTTATCTTTCTAATAATGCCTATAAATTAGTTTTAATCCATTCACATTCTCTAAAATAACCCCTTATTTGCGAAGAATAGCATTCTTTTAAAGAGAAATAACCACAGAAATAAGAAAAAAAACTTTGCTGGTGGAAAAGAGAACATTATTCTCCTTAACAGTGAGATACTCTAGCCAGATCCAGACTGCAAAAAAGGGAAGCTAAGGGGGAGGGAAAGTATATATATATATATTTACAAAATTTTACATAATGTATATTTTATATAAACAGCTTTATAGGCCCATTACCCAAGCTACAAGGTTTATTAGCAACTCAAAGGATAGCATCATAATGGGAAATGTAGATGTAGCAAGTTTTCCTATTTCCATCATGCCTGTTCCCGAGTAGCTCAAGTAGCTCTGCACAATCATACAACTTCTACAAGGTATAAATTTACATGAATGGAAAAAAATATCAGACAGAGCAAGAACATCTACTACTTTTCCAGTAACACACTCATTAGTCATCCAAGAAACAAGGACATAGCTTTGTTTGACAATATGATAAATGCTCATATCACTTAAGATGTTGATAGTTTTTCTTTAAAATATAAAGATGTAAAATAATCCTCAATTTCCACTTTTTTGACATTTTGTGTCATTCCGTTAGTATGCAACAATATTTTCTCTAGGTGGAGTATTTAAAATTAAACATTGTTCTCTTGTTGTCTATTATGTCATTTGATTTGTATATAAGTGCTTTATAAGCATTCCTTAAATTATTCTAAGCTAACTGCTTGGTCCCGCTTATTTCTATGAAGTCTTAAATTCACAACTTTATAATATTTAAGTGCACCTAACTCACTTATATTTGGGGAAATATGCACAATAAAAAAATCTTTATGGAGGCATCTATGCATTGCAGAGTCATAACATTAATCTTTAATAGAGGAAGAGATGCTATATAGCAGCAGATGTATTATACTTATAACTAATTAGAGTCTAGTACAAGACACACTGCGGGTGACAGATCTCTAGAAAAAGAAGCCATTTTTTGATAAGAAGGATCAAAATTCACTGTCATAGAATTATTTCCTGATTTAAACAAAAAGCCAGAGCAGGGGGAAATATTGTTGGAAAATAAAGCATTTGAAAAACAGGGACAAGAAAAAAGATTTAGAGAACAATGTACACCATACATTCATAGAGGTGTGACAGGAGCCTTCCAAATGCCAGGAGTGGATAAAGGGATGTGGTTACATCACTCAATGTGCATGGCCTTTTGGACCAGGAATGGTACACATGTTTACTTGGTGGGACATTGAAATATAAATCACAGCCATATCTGAGCAGAGGTAGATAATTCATTTAATTCAAGTCTCACTTAAATTGTCTGGTTCCCATGAATTCTGGTGGTCTTCGTAGGAAAACAGTCACAGTGATTCACACTTGACTTAATATAACGATGACCAAAAGAACCAGAATAATCAAAAGAAATGGCTTATGTTGCCATAGATTTAGGGCTTATAATTGTCCATTCTCCCTACGATTGCTAATATTTCACCTTCTTAGTGTATACCTAGCTTAGGAAGGGGACCTTTGAATAAATGGCTTCTAGATCTTTCTTTTTCTATTGGGCAAAGTGGTTATCGTCTCAGTTGTCCACCTCAGTTTGCTAATGTAAACATACAGTTGCGACTAAGTCATGCAGGTACGGTCACAACAAGGAGGAAATGGGATTGTAGAAATGAACACACAGCAGTAGCTCTGATTTATCAGACAACATTATCATCATCTTATGTGGTGCTGAGCTAGGCACGTAATTCAAATAGACATGGTCTCTGCAGCTTAGGAATTTATGAACTAAAACGTAAATAGCACACTCTTGTTCCTTTCCAACAAGTGAACGTAGATCTGCCCTGTGGGCTTCCTAATTAAATCCAATCATTAGAATTCTAAGACAAACTGGTCATTAGCTTTATTCCATTTCACTTTTCTTCTTTTTGACTCTTGCCCTCTATTACTCCATAATTTAAGGAGGCTTTGGGAACAAGAAGGCTTATAGAAGGAATCAAAAAGGCAAATATCCTCAAACATTAAATAGCATGAAACAGTAGAAGCCAAAATGAGACTAGAAAAAAGTGACATATTGATGAAGTGGAAAAGGATAAAAGTCTCTTTCATAAGCCAAATTAGCACCCAAATAAACAAAGGAGGTAAGAGATAGTATCTGGATGAACAGTGATAATCAAAAAGTGTAAATTAAGGCCAAGAACAGAAAAGGACTCAAGAATATACAAAATAACAATAAATCATAAAACAATAAAAGAGGGCTTGGGAGCTCTTTAGCAAAATAAATTTCCCTAAATGGAATTATGGCTCTAGCAACTCAGCAAAAAATACCAAATTAAGACAAACATTAAGTAATTCAAGCCTACACTATCTAAATGATTGAAACATTTGGTTTAAATTGGAATCTTTCAATACTTTTTAACATAAAGGTGCAATGTTGAGTAGCAGTAGCATAAAAGTGCTGAATAATGACATTTTAAGAGGCAGAGCAAGTTCCACAAATGGAGACCTCTCTACTTGAAAGGACACAAAAGGTGGTTCCTGGTAGTGCCAACCACACAGTCATGGACCAGGTTCAGTTTCATGACCAATCCAGATGGAATAGGTAAAGATACCAGGCTTAATTAAATTCTATAGTTGCTTTAATTTTCATTTCCCTTTGTGTAGCTATAGCCCCAGTCCTCCCTTATAAGAATGTTGAAGCAACCTCTCTGTAAACTAGTGTGTGATCTTGAAATGCCTAGATCCTTAAAATGGGAAGAAAAAATGAGTTATGATTTTTTTATTTCATAACGTTTAATGCCATTCCATTGTAAGTTCATATGGTACATAATGTATTTTTCAAATTAAGTCAATGGGTACTTACATTTAAACTAAATGATGGATGTCACTTTAATTTCAACTTCAAAAGATATTCAACAAATATCTATTGAATATTTACCACGTGCCAGCCACCAGGACAAATATTTTTCACCTAACAGCTTACTAGGGATGACGTAAGGAGAGTCTTAGAGAGTCAGGGCTAGTGTGTATTAGTTTTTCAGATGAAAGTGCTAAATACATTCTAATTACCTGATTATTATTTGGCCAGTGGTCTGAGGGGAAAGTACAGCCCTTATCATTGTGAAGCACTAGCAGTATTGCATCGTGGCTGACACACAGAATGAAAGCTGGAGCAAGCCAAATCAATATTGGTTTGAGCACCAGCCTCAGGGGTCAAAAAATTTCACAGTGAAATTAATTTATTCATCCTTAGCTGAATTAGCAACGATGTTATTATTTTCATTTAACTTTCAAATTGGAAAGATCAAAATGAAAAATATTAGCATTCAATAAAAACATTATTAAAAATAATCCATGAATTAAAATATCTGAGCAAATCATTTCTATGTGACATTTCTCCTGAGACCTCCCTGATATCAGACTATAAAAGACTGAAAATGAAATATGAAAGCATTTATGAGACGGGGAGAGAGTGCACTAGGAGAATATTTTTTTCTAGATTTAGGTCCATGTCTGTGAGCAGAGGTGGTTCAGAAAAGGGGACAATCTCCTATAAAGAGTAGCAAGGGTCACCGTACTCCCACTAGGAGGTTAAATATTCCCATCCTAAGTCACAACAAAATTTCCTGATACCATGAAGGAAAGAGAGGAGGAATCAGGGAACTATAATTGTCCAAAACATGACAGAACATCTCAATCTGACAATCTGCTGTATGATTATAAAACAAAATCATAGCTTCATTATGTGGCTGCATACGTATCCACACATTTTGACAAAGTGCACGTCAATAACAAAGATAAACTATGAGTTCCATCCTGTGAATAATATTCTTCCATCCTGAAGCCCTTGCTTATGATGTAGGGGTGGGGCAGGGCAAGGGGATTAGATCTGAGGAGGGGGCATTGTAAATAGCCCCATCCCAACCCTGCTCCTGCAAACAGGTCACTGAGGAGCCTTTGTTTCCATTAGCTTCTAAGTCAATCGTTCCATCATTACCTTGATAGGCAATAAGAAATGGGTTGACTTTTGCCATTTTAATGAAGTTAAGGCATTCGCTATCCAGTCACTTCTGTGTTTGCACCTGCTTAAGGAGAATCTTTTATTTCCGGACTATTTTACCTTAGAGGAAGAATCACTCACCAATCATTTGTGGACACAAATCCAGTTAATTCTGGAGCTCCAGTAACAGCCACCTGCCCTGCCTTCTAATTCTATTTCAACACAGATGATCAAGGAAGCCCTCGAAATCATCAGCATGTGGGAAGCCTTTTCTCTCTTCTCTTTTTTTCATCCTTACAGTTGACAAATGCAAGTCTGGGACATAAGGAAATAAGAGAACCTCTTTCTTAATATGAGTTTGGCGACACACTAATCTCAAATAACATAGCTCCAGGATGGCAAACTAGAAGTGGGCAATGATTGTCTAAAATATCCCTAGTGAAGGATTTGAAGGAAGAGTCCTTCCTTCTATACCAACAGAAGGTTAGCAAAGCAAAGCCTTCTCTGTCTTAAGAATTCCCCATGTCAGTTTCAGTGACTGCCTACTCCCAAGGGCTGTTCTACAGGCAGGAAGAAGAGTGATTTCATGCACTTCACAGCCAGCTCAGTGCAGGGAGCTGGAGGGCGCTGCTCTTGGGAAGCTGATGTTACAGCTCAGCCTTGCCAGCATCAATGAGGAACACAGAGCACATGTCATTTTCCTTGTGTTTTTACACTCCTTTGGATTTTTTGTTTCTCTTCCAGATTTCCACCATATTTGGCTCTTTATTAGCTATTGCTACATACACTGTCTGGTAGCCAAGATCGTTATGGCGATAGCCTTTATTTATAATCTGAGTTAAACTAACTTGGGTCAATTACCAGTATTATATCTTAATTTAGATAGAAACTTTGACATCACAGAAGATAGCCCCTTCTCAACATACCTCTTTTTATTTCCCCTCAGAGAATAAGAGCATCTCATATACAGTGATGAAAGAAACATTTGTGGATCACTTTCCAAATGAGGGGAAAAAAGAAAGATGACATAAAAGGGATGCTATTGTTCTTATTGCCTGTTGAACTGTCTTTGTAAGTTATGTTCTTAGGAAGAAAGATCTACTTTCTTACAGTAGTTTAGCACTAAATGGTCCTCTAAGAGAATGAAAGTCAAACTACTCTCTTAGCAAATAACTTAAAACCAGAGAATGATTTAGACACAAGGAGAATCTCATGGATCAGCTTTTCCATCTTCTTGTAAAGACATAAGAATATTACATTTCATTGAAAATATAAAATATAGGGCTTTTTTTCAACATCAATAATTCATAACAATAAAATACTGTATAAAGATTTATTATGTAGCCACAAAACACTCTTTGAAGTGGAACATTTTGTGAGACAAAAAGGAAAAACAGTAATCACTCTACCTGAATGTAATATCAAGAATTGTCCTCTATAAAATTCACATCTTTAGATCCCCTACCCTCACCTCCATGGAATCAAGGAATGACACATTGCTTCTTTATTTTTTAGCTATAGTTTAAAAATAGACAAACCAAGAATTTTATGCTCGAATAATTTCAGATCTTCCTGAAACCAATACTGTCAGAGAAGTTGTAAAAAAAAAAAGCCATCATCATTACTATCTGACCAGAATATCTGTTTATTCTCTTCAATGTAAGACAGAAATAAAAGTTATTCTTTTGTTAAGATACCCAATGCACTCTAAAAATAATCTTGCTCTAGGACACAGACTGTTATCACCACAATCAATGCTATTTTTTATGCTCTTACATACAACAAGCCATAGAAAGAAAATTATCTTGAGATGTGAGCCTGAAGAACTTGGATTGTAAGTTGCTTTCCACTATTGAACAGCCTACTCTTGGTGCAAAGAAAAGGGAACCCTCCTACACTGTTGGTGGGAATGTAAATTGGTATAGCCACTATGGAAAACAGTATGGAGGTTCCTTAAAAAAATAAAAATAGTTACCATATGATCCTGCAATCCCACTCCTGGACATATATCTGAAGAAAACTCTGATTCAAAAAGATACATGCACCCCAATGTTCACAGCAGCACTATTTACTATAGCCAAGACATGGAAGCAGTCTAAATGTTCATCAATAGATGAATGGATAAAGAAGATATGGTAAATATATACAATGGAATATTACTCAGCCATAAAAAAGAATGAAATAATGCCATTTGCAACAATGTGGATGGACCCAGAGATTATCGTCTTAAGTGAATTAAGTCAGAAACAGAAAGACAAATGCCATGTGATATCACTTATATGTGCAACCTAAAGTATGATGCAAATAAACGTATTTACAAAACAGAAACAGACTCAAAGACATAGAAGATAAATTTTTGATTACCAAAGGGGAAAGGGGGTAGAGGAGGGGTAAATTAGGAGTTTGGGATTAGCAGATACAAACTACTATATATAAAATAGGAAAACAACAAGGTCCCACTGTATAGCACAGGGAACTATATTTAATATCCTATAATAAACCATAATGGAAAAGAATATAAAAAAATATATATATATATATGTATAACTGAATCACTTTGTTGTACACCAGAAATTAACACAACATTGTACATCAACTATATGTCAATTTAAAAACTAAAAAAAAAAAACAAACCCAAAAACCAGCTTACTCTCTTAGCCTTTCTCTAAGTGTTTAGGTATATGTTATGTCAAGTACAGAAGGTATGCCCTTGCTTTATTTAAGCAAAATAATAAAAGTGGAATCATCATTGTCACATTCTGTGTTCCATAATTGCTGTCCATGTTTCAATTGCCTCTTCCCTAAGATAATGTGAAGATAAATCAGAGCACGTAATGAACAACATTCAACATCGTCCTTCTTGGTGACCATTCTTCCAAGTGTTTTTTTTTTTGGCAAAACAAACAAAATACCAAAACCTAAATCAGTTTCTCTTACATATCATCCATACTAACATAATTCAAATTCTTACCCCACTTCCCCTTACCCTAGATTTACCTCATTCTGTATTAATTTTCTAATTCTTACTTTATTATAGCAGAATAAGCTTATTATTCATAAGCCATTGAGCCTCAAACATAAGAGGCCCACATGTGGTGTAAATATCGATACTAAGTACCCTATTATTGGTAAGATATTTGAACAACATGGAAGTCATTTAAGAATATCTAAGGCACTATTATTTTTCAAGATTTAAAAGAGCTGAAATGTAAATGATTATAAAATTCTACCTTTACATTGTGAAATTATAACCCATATCTGTACCTTAATTTTCAAGGCAGTTTTACATGCAACTGTGCCATGATTAACTCTCAGCTCCAAATCCACTGTCAACACTCTGCCTTCTGATGCTGAAGCTGAGACTCTCAAAACCCTGTTTCTGCTTTCCCAACTGGCTCTCTGTTTGCCTTTATTACCAGGTAGTACTAGACGGAGTCTGAGAAAACTAGAGGAGGGATACACATCTGCACCCCAGGCCCAGCTGTTCCTTGCTATAGCGCAAGCCAAAACCAGTTTGCAATAGTTCCAACATCTGCAGCCCAATTGCACCCCTCTCAGAGATACCCCACTAGCCTGCCCTCTGCAGAGTAGGGCTCAGGCTACAAGGCTTTTTGCCCAAGCTCATCCACATCAATAAATTTTAGCTCCACTGGTCCTTTCCTCCAAGGTTCTAAGTTTTTACCATTTCAAACTCTTCCCTTTGTTCCTCCAGCTCTAGAGGTGAAAGCTACCTCTTGTAGTTGCCATCTTTGTGATAATCTTATCTCATTAAAAATATTATGCCTACTTATATTCAATATCTGTGTTCAAATAACTGGTGTGGTTTCTGTCTCCTGAGTGAGCCCTGATCCATTCAACAGCCCTATGGGGGCAGTTAGAGCAAGCCTTACTGCCCCCATTTCACAAATGTCCACAAAATAACATTTTAACCCTGGGAAAAGAACACCTGGGACTTGAGCTCCAATCTTGGCACTATTTTCACAGAAACTGCTTCTATGTGTAAACTGAATAAAGTACTTCTCCTAGGTACTCCACATGTGCAATAAAACACATAGGTAAAAATATCTAAGGTTGCCCAGATGAACATGGCTATTTAAAGTCAGATCTTTTGGACAAGGCCCCAAGTTAATTTTTACATGAAAATTCTTCAATTTCAATCCATTCTAATAATTTTGAGAGTTTGAGTTAAGATGTATTCTTATTCCTGTAGTGTAATAAACAGTCAAGATCCATGACATTTGAGGCCACTGAAGAATGTCAAAACCATACCTGTGAGCTCATTCTTTCCTATACAGTTTTAAAAGTGGGATTTAAAAAGCAAAAGCAAGATATGAAATAAAACGTAGCTTTCGGGATTACATTTGTTTGCTGCCAGGTATTCTATAAATATGAAAATGGATCTTAGAAGCTGCTGTTTAAAATGAAAAGTAATGAATATTTCCTGATGGGATGTTCAGCAAGCTTTTCTCGACCTGGACTTCCTTACTTTTTTTTAGCCAAATAGTGTGTTTTTTCCCTCCTGTCTGCTCGGTGGATGTGTTTCCAAAGGCTGCTTTGTGTTCCTGAAAATTACAGGAATTCCTTTACCATACAACTGGAGGCCCTGGCAGCAAAAGCTAATCAAGTTGAAGAAAGCACCACAAATGCTTCCCAAATGGCCTTCTTCCACAATTGGCAGCATTAAGACAGCAAGAAAAGTGAAAACAGAAGCTAAAAAAACAAATACACCTAAAGACTAAAGACGCAGACGTAGAGAATGGACTTGAGGACACAGGGAGGGGGAAGGGTAAGCTGGGACGAAGTGAGAGAGTGGCATGGACTTATAAATACTACCAAATGTAAAATAGCTAGTGGGAAGCAGCCGCATAGCACAGGGAGATCAGCTCGGTGCTTTGTGACCACCTAGAGGGGTGGGATAGGGAGGGTGGGAGGGAGACGCAAGAGCGAGGGGATATGGGGATATATGTATATGTACAGCTGATTCACCTTGCTATAAAGCAGAAACTAACGCACCACTGTAAAGCAATTATACTCCAATAAAGATGTTAAAAAAACAAACAAACAAATACACCAACTTTTATTCTTCCTCCCTCATTTTTTCTAGATCCTCAGGACTGAAACACAGGGAAAAAAAACCAGATTAAAAGTACAATCACATCTGCAGTACCTACACTATATAAAAAATACATATCCTGTATGATATGAAAATGAAATTTTTACTCGTAAAGTATGTATAGAGAGACAGATGCGTATAGATGTTATTTTTCAACACTAGAAAATATTCCCAAGCCATATGTTCCTACGTTTCACCAGGAAGTTAACAAATTCACCTGTTAATTTAATAGGATAGGACCCTTTTGGTGGCTTATGACAGATCACTCACAGAGAACATAGTAAGAAATGAGAAAATGAAAGAAACCTTCCCACCTCTCTTAATTACTGTCTATTAATTGAACACCTGTGAAAGAGCAGCCCCCCCATTTTTAGAGCCCCAACAGGATCAGGATTTGCCATGGAGAAACTAATGTTGAATGGCAGCATCTGTTTGCCTCTGCTTGTTGCTGGATACAGCCTGCTGCACGACAGGCAGCATCCTACCACCGTGATGTGTCAAATGGTCCCTGGGGACTTTAGTTGATGACATGTGGCCTATTCAGTTATGAAGAGAGTAGCTTAGCAATAGAGGGTGGCATTTCCCAGCTCACTACTCAGATAACTACACCCCTATTCAACTTGACTTTGGAGATTATCTGATACTTTGGATCACAGAACCCGAACGTGCTACCCACCCAGCACATGTTAAAAGGTGAGGTCATCTAATGTAATTTTTTTAGATGTCCATCATAAAATAAATGATGTCTATGACTCCAACCTTTAACTCATGAGATACACCCGTGGATATTCTACCTTCGCTCTGTTAACATCTGTTAAGATAATGAATAGAGATCAAGCTGATATATTCATTAGGGAATTGTTAAGACTGAAAACACAGGGATCCCTACAATGCAGTGCTTTTAAAGTTGCATGTATAAATGTTAGCCTCTAGGGGGAACTCCAGGATCCTCGCCTTAATTTTCCTAAAGGCTAAATTAGAAGAAAGGAGAAATCTCCATTTCACTAAGAAAAAATGATCTGCCTGGTCAGCGTCCAGGACACTGATTGCACCATGTCTTGTAGGAATGGAGTTTTCAGAGGGTTAAAAGTCAGCATAAAGGATTACTTCTCTCATAATGCTATTTATTTCTTCTACATGGAAAACAAGCTAAATCACTGCCTTGACAAACTCCTCTCTCTCTTTTTGTGCCTATATAGATAGTAATATATCTAAATATCTATACATATACACACCCACAATGCATACACACATATGCATATCCAAATACACCCAGGATTCTCTGATTACTGCCTTTGTTCAGCCATCCATGTCCATGTTTGGGGGAACAAATATTGTGCAAGTTATATTTGGCATTGCTGATGCACTGGTCATAATATCACAGCACCCTAGAGCTTCCTCTGATTTCTAACAGTATGCAGCAGTAGTATAGAGTGTTTATTTTTAGACTGCACGGAATGCCGTTAACTAGTTTTGTGACTCTGGGCACGTCCCTTTGTTCTATGAGTTCCACTTTCCTCACTAAATGGTTTCTAGAGTGCCTTCTGGCTCCAGTATTCTATGCATTTTATATCTTCATCAATTTCTTTCCAATGCTAAGAGCAATTATGTTCAATGACTATTGGCAGTCTAAGTCATTTCTCCACTGGGTGATTTCACGTAATGCCACTCGGGGTCATGGAGCAAAACCCAATACATCCAGTGAGCACAAAGAACTCGCATCAACTCTATATGACCAGTGGGCTGAAGAGACATGGAGCACAGCAGCCCACCCGAAACCAACCTAAACAGACAAATCCCAACAGCAAACTCACAATCTGCCTTTAGTCAAGCATTCTGGGTATCGTGTGTGGCGAAATTTTCTTAGAGCATTGGGTCATGAGCTCAGCAAACGTGTACACTGACTCTCACACCTAAAAATTCAATGGAATGCACAGACACATTGCATAAATCATCTTCCAGCAGCTTTTTCTTCCTGTAACTATGTGGCAGTTCAGAAGAGGTTTGGATGAGCACAGCTTATCTATATGAAGAAGGCACGAGGTTTTCACAGGAAAGGCATAGTAGAAGGATTCCTGCCCCTCCATATAGTTGGAGCTCCCACACACTTCTATTTTGTATCTTTTATCTGGCATGGATGCTCAAGGAATAAATTGGCCAGAACAATTTAGGTAGAGAACAAAGAAGAACATTAGAATCATGAATTCTAATTCTTCCGGAGAATCCAACTATCAAAACGAGCTGGTATTTCAGAAAATAGAGCAAAAAGATCTTAGACGCATTTAATGCAATGCTCTCACTTTACATTTAGGAAACTGTAACTCAGAGAGGTCCAATCCTTCATTGGGATGATCTTTATTCGGGGTTTACCTTAGATGCTATTATGTGAATAGGAAATTTTGTTTGTGCACACTCCAGAGTCAGAGAATCAAGCTAAATACACCGAATTCACATAAGTTTATTGTATCACTTACCTATTACTGCATAGCACCCAGCTCAATACTTAGTGACTTTACCCCAGTGATGTATCATTCCATGTGATTCTGTTAGCGGACTGGGCAGTTTTGTTCACCTCATCTGGCCTCACTCAGGGGGGGGTGACCCAGTCAGCCAGTGGCTTGGCTGGGGCTGGATGCTTTAAATGATCCCAAGGCCTGGGGGCTTGGCTAGAATGGCTGGAAAAGCTGTAACATCCGTGACTCTCTCTCTATGAAACCTTTCATCTGGATTTTTTACACGCTGTTGGAAGTATCCCAAGAGGGCAAAAGTAGACGTCGTAAGGCCAATAGAAATAGAGGTTCAGAAGTCCCATTTTGCCATTTCTGTTGAATTGTACAGGTCAAAGTAAATCACAAAGACAGGCCAGACTCAAAGGGTGGGAAAATAGACTCTGCCTCTTTTTGGAGGAGCTGCAAAGAATCTGTGTGTGTGTGTGTGTGTGTGTGTGTGTGTGTGTGTGTGTGTGTATACATATAATCTACCACATCCAGAAAGAAGAAAGAAGTCAGGAGGTTAAATAAGAGGCAGATATGATTTCCTTTGTTTTCAACAGAGTATCTCCTTAGGGACAAAGGTGATGTGAGAGGTCACTGATTTATGCTTTCAGGTCATCCATTATTTTGAATACTAACAAATAGATACTATGCCATTGCTATGCTTTTATACAATGTCTACATCATAACTGGCACCCACTAAACACCCCGTCATAACAATGGGGACAGAGGAGGGACAGGCAGGTTTGAGAGAAACTAAACTAGATTTTGTCAGTTTATTTATTAAGCACATATTCTTATCTACTATGAAAAGTCATGAGCTTTTCAGCTGAGGAAAACAATTACTTTTTTGCACCGAGATTCTTTATATAACAACACAAAGGAGAGTCACAAGTTACCAGTTTCTGGCAAGACTAAGACATCCAAGGCAGGCAGCGTGTACCAAGCAAACTTTGAGAAGCAGTTCAGTATATCAGAACATGGGGCTAATGAAGTCAAAGCTTTGATCCTCAGACAGGCCAATTAATCCCACAGAGAGAAACCTTTCTTTTCATATGTAAGGATAGCCTTGATCACTCTTCTTCCTATGGAATTCTTTCCTAACCTCAGGAGAAATGGACAGTATGATTTAATAAGATGCATATTTTGTTTAAATGTCACATATTTGGATAGATGCTATAGGGCTACAAAAATAAAAACTATGTAATTTTATTCTTCCAGAATTTTAAAGATTGTTACCAAAACAAATAAGACTATTCAAACAATTAGTTTGCAGTGTACAAAATGATACAGTGATGAAGAGGAGGTACAAATGACAATCCAAATTCAAAAGAGGAAGATATGTTAGGGGATCTTTAAAAATGTACAAAGATGGTGATATTTGCACTATACTTTTACAGACACAGAGAGGAAGGCATTCTAGATAGAAGACAGAGGGGAGTATTAATTAAACAAAAGTGAATGATCTACCTCTGTAAGAATGTAGGGTCTAAAAAGAGAAAATTCATGGGACAAGAGTATGTATGTAGCTCAAGAGTCAGATTATAAAGAATTTACCTTGCTTTAGAAGGTAATGAAGAGCTACCAGAATAAAATAACCAGAGTGGTATTTTTAGGAGGATTATTCTGGCAGCAATGAATGTAGCTGATTACAGAGGAAATGAGTGGTTAGGGAGAGAGGTTAAGTATTACTACAGTAAACTACACGAGAATACTAAAGTCCAGGACCTTGAGGAAAAAAGATCAAAAGCACCAAAGCACAGTTTACATTTGTAAGGAGATGGCTGATCTACCTTTCTTAGAGACAGAGGTCAAGTAAGGAAGGAATATAAATCTTATATAAAGGTTTGAAATGAAGAGGAGAAAATGTGAGCAAGACATGGATAAGGTCAGTATTTTCAGTTATCTAGATTCTAGCTTCTAGAGAATGATGTTTTGCTTTGTCAGGGCACTTGATGGGTCTGGAAACTTCACCGTGATCCGTGCATTGCGGCACTGACAAGGCAGGAGAACAAAAGCAAACAGCAGTGAAGGAGCAGTGAAGATGAGATACATGACTGTAGGAGAATCAGCTCAGCATGATTTTGCAAATTTCTCCAGCCATACTCAGTAGTCCAGGGAGATGAAAGGAACTGAACAATGGGAATCATCCAAGCTGGGAACCAGGATGAATCAAGTGAAGATGGTGAGAGAATCTAGGGTACTCTAGATTCGTTGCTGAGGACATTTTTGAAAACTCATTTTATGGTTCCGGCTGAGAAAGGAGACAGGAGAAGGCAGATCGAGAGGGGCGCACAGACAAAGAGAGTGGGATGGAAGTGCAGTGGATCCTGGTCAGCAGAAGCCAAAGACCAGGCTCTGTAGGCACCATGAGGAGCCGGGAGGACAAAGGGTGCTTTTGAGTTACTGGAGTTCCACACAATCCATCACCTCTCTTGTTGG
This sequence comes from Eubalaena glacialis, assembly GCF_028564815.1. Lineage (NCBI taxonomy): Eukaryota > Metazoa > Chordata > Mammalia > Artiodactyla > Balaenidae > Eubalaena > Eubalaena glacialis. The sequence continues at coordinate 123,597,782 of NC_083720.1, read as the reverse complement.
AGCAAGGGATAGGGGCACACCCAGGCACTCTAGCCTCCTCTTTCTCTCCAGACAAACCTCAAAAACAATGTGACTTGTGGTAATGGAGAAAAGACCTCACCTTCCTCTGGGAAAGCCCTTATACTCATGAACGTAATAAGGGTAATGACTAAAATGATTTTGTGGTCCGTTCTGGCATTAGCCTTTTATGATTTTGTGCTTTGGACTATGGTAATTCTCATCCCCTGACCTCTGAACCAATTTGTAATTAATTTCAAACACATAGACAACTACAGAGAACAATAGAAAATGACATAAAAAATCTCCATATACTTACCATTAATCTAATCATAACATTTTGCCATATTCGCTTTAGTTCTACTTTTAAAGAAAGATGTAGATAGAGAAACACATTAAGCATTTTGTCTGTCTTTTCTTGATCTTGTTTCTCTTTCTCCAATTCCAAAAATAATACCTGTCCTGAATTTAGTTGTTATTGTTCTCGTATGTGTTTTACATTTTTCATAAACATATATGCACCGTAACTTTTTATTTTTTATTTTTAACTTTTTTTGCAAATTATATTCCATTATAGATAAGATATTGGGTATAATTGGGTATAATTTTCTGTGCTATACAATAAATCCTGTCGCTTATCTATTTTACGTATAGTAGTTTGTGAACCCCATGCTCCTAATTTGCCCCATTTGGTAACCATAAGTTTGTTTTTTATGTCTGTGAGTCTGTTTCTGTTTTGTATATAGATTCATTTTTTTAGATTCCACATATAGCTGATATCATATAGTATTTGTCTTTCTCTGTCTGACTTATTTCACTAAGCATAGTATTCTCTAGGTCCATCCATGTTGCTGTCCATGGCAATATTTCAGTCTGTTTTATAGCTGAGTAATATTCCATTGTGTATTTATACCACATCTTCTTAAGCCAATCGTCTCTTGATGGGCACTTGAGTAGTAATTTTTATTTTAAAATGTCTTGTTTTTTTACAATGCACATAAAGAGTTCATTCATTTTTACCTGCTCTAACAGCGTGAATATACAATTTATTCATTTTACATGAATGGGCATTTAGATCTCTTGCAATTTTATAGTAATACAAAAAAAAATATTGCAAAGAAATTTTAGGAGACTGGATGGTAACCCTGTCTGAACACTATAATTATCTGGAGAGTTTTGTTTTGTTTTAAATCCAGATGCCCTATCCTATGGCTATGCATGCTATTCTGTTTTACATCATGACAGACAAGTGGTAATATTTATAGGGTGCATTGCAGTAAAGGGAAAATGTTACTCATAGAAAGTTAAAGTAGACCAGCCATTTTACCTCACCAAACACATGCAGCCACCCCAAAGGCTAAAAAGAATCAAATCTCTATAGATTGCAAACCTTTCCCAATTTCCAGCACAGTGATGTACAGGTAACACTGGCTAAGCAACTCTGTTCTAGAGCAAGGATTCTCAAATTTGGCTGCACATTTAAATCTGCTGGGGAGCTTTTAAAAATCTACTCGTGCCCAAGCTGCACCCCAGACCAATTAAATTAGAATTAGTAGGATCAAGACCTCAGTTATTTTTAAATCTCTCAGGTGATGTCCTGATTATGAGAAGCACCTAAAGCACTTGTTACTAATGCATATCTCCAGGACCCATACTCTTTAGTGGCCTGCCTGAGAAGCTGTACGCTTAAAAATGCCTGAGGTATACACCTAGAAACAGAAGGGCTGTGCCTCAACGGAGCAGTGGTGAGAAGAGCACTTATTTACTTATTTTTTTGCCACTCACAAGATTTTTATTTTGAGAGTCTTCTAACACCCCCAGAAACTTGGGGCCATTCTTGAAACCTCTTCTTTCATCAAACCAACATTTGACCAATTTCAAATGTCTCCAAAGCATATGAAATCATTATTATCTTTCTTCCTTTTGTACGACCAATAAATAGCACAGCCCATTTCTTCCAGGTACCCTCACTGATTGTCCTCCATCCACAAGTGCCCCCTTCCAATAATTCTTCATTCTGCAGTCAGAATAAACTTTGAAAATTTAGAATATGATTTATTCATCAGAACCAAAAGCTCCTTTAAGAGCTTCTACTGTACTTAGAACAGAGTCCTAAATCCTTATCTTAGCCTTCAAGGTACAGCACGGTCAGCCTTTATCCACCACTCCAGCACCAACTCACACCATTTCTCTCCCATTTGGTCTCTTCAATCCAGCCAAATTTGCAGTGTTTTAAGTTCCTGAATCTCACTTAGACAGAGAAGACCACTTTAGAGCCACTTGAGAGCCCCTACTGGTTGGAGCGATCATTCCAAGCAAGTAAATCTTGCCTTTCTAGATAACATCTGTATTCAAGTGGTCATACTGACCTGTGGATTGCAATGATTGGTTTGGCTGGAGTTGAAAAAATCAAATCCCTCAGGAAAAGATCCCAGTTGGATGTCATTAGCTTTCCGAGGGGCTTCACATAGTAGCTGTAGCTGGCATTGTCACACCACTACACACTCATGTATCATATTGTCCACTGTTCCAGGATATAACCGTTGAGATTCCAGCCACAGGACTCTTGCTTACCTTTGTTGACAAGGCTGTAACAAACACTGGGAAAGAACAGGCTGTGGAACCAGACTGCTTAGATAAGTCCCAGCTCCACTAGCAATCAGCTATGCAAAGTGGGCTACACACTTAATCTAACCATGCCTTGCTTCCCTCATCTGTAAAAATAGTCATGATAATAGTACCTATTCTCATGTTGTTGTTGTGAAGATTAAATAAGATAAATAATTATATGGGAGAGGGATGGATTGGGAGTTTGGGGTTAGCAGATGCAAACTATAATATATAGAAGGGATAAACAACAAGGTCCTACTGTGTAGCACAGGGAACTATATTCAATATCCTGTGATAAACCTTAATGGAAAAGAATATAAAAAATGTATATATATATATGTATAACTGAGTCACTTTGCTGTACAGCAGAAATTAACACAACATTGTCAATCAACTACACTTTAATAAAAAAAATTATAAATGCCTGGAACTTAAGTGCCTAATAAAAGTTTTATTATTACTACTCTCACTAGTTTACATTTTTCAGTTCTCCTTTCATACAGGTATTCTTGCATATTTATCATTTAGAATTCTTCCCATTTTCACCACCCAAATTCTTTTATTCTTATTTATTGTAGCAAAGGAAGAAAAAGTAGTAAAAATACCTAAATGATTAAACCTTTTATCAAATAACAAATTCTGTATGTTTTCCAAAATATATTAAATATCGTTCTCTCCTTTTGTCACCATCATCAGTAAATAATGTCGAGAGACATGAATTCAAAAATAATACCTTGGTTGTGTCTACTTGAATAACACTTTGTGCTATTCTGATTCAATTTTTTCAAGGATCTCTGGGTCTTGGAATCCCATAACCCACTTTAATAACTTGTTGTAGAGTTAAAATAACCCTTTTGGGCAGGGAATTCTTTTTCATGTCAAGGTTTATTCAGTCATGCTGAGCTTTAATCCCATTTTCTCTAGGTTTGGCTTTTGTGCCCGTTTTATAAAATGGGACTTGTGATAACTATTATCACTTAGTATTTATTGTAAAGGGAACTTCAAATCTTTAAAAATTATACTAGAATATCACAATATGTTTCTTTTTGAGTTCAATTTCATACATAAGAGGGGCTTGTAAAGAAAAACTACAGGAGGGCTTCCCTGGTGGCGCAGTGGTTAAGAATCTGCCTGCCAATGCAGGGGACACGGGTTCGAGCCTTGGTCCGGGAAGATCCCACATGCTGCGGAGCAACTAAGCCCGTGCACCACAACTACTGAGCCTGTGCTCTAGATCTCGCAAGCCACAACTACTGAGCCCATGTGCCACAACTACTGAGGCCCACGCACCTAGAGCCCGTGCTCTGCAACAAGAGAAGCCACCACAATGAGAAGCCCGCGCACCGCAATGAAGAGTAGCCCCCGCTCGCCACAACTAGAGAAAGCCTGTGTGCAGCAATGAAGACCCAACACAGCCAAAAACAAACAAACAAATAAATAAATAAATAAATTTATATTAAAAAAAAGAAAAGAAACACCACAGGAAATGTTATTTGAGGTAATTTTAACCATAAAAGGGACCCCATCATAGACTCTGAGATCAGGATTTGGGTAACATGTGTATGAATTCTGAGCCTAATGTTAATATAAACATGTTATACACACGCCAGTAATAAAGATGAATAATTCCAAAGGCCACTTCTAGAAGGGCAAATGAGCAGCCAACCCAGCAGACATAAAAACAGGGTCAAATTGTAAAATTTGTTCAATTATGCTTTTTAACAATATTCAGTACTTTGTCTTGTCCCTGAGAAGTAGCTGGTCAACTAAAACTATCCACTCTTTTGTGCTGGATAGAAAGATGTCAACAGTCAAGGTGTTAAAAAGTCATCACCACAAAAGCATACATGTTCGGAACCAGAGAAATTCACTGAAAGGTACCCTGAAAATACATCTCAGATACTTTTACTTTCAAGGACTACTTCATATTACAAAGCCAAATGTAGTTACTGATACACTGCAAATAATTAATGCTAAAATCCCTCTGTAGGCTGAGAAGAATTTAGGTCATTTCAGGGATGGGATAATGTCTCTGTTAATTCTGCAAATCCCCTGGAATCCAGGTCAGAGATCTACACACTGCAAGAAAGAAAAACATAATTTTAGATAACGGTTGAAGGTGATGATTATGGTGACTATGAAAATGGAAAGCCTTTTAATTATGTCAGCTCACAAAAAAATGATTATCATTTATAAAACATTACGTAGAAAAAGTAAATTCCAGTAGCCATGCAAATAGTTTGAAAAAGCTACCAAAGTGACTCAAAATCTGTATTGGTTCTTTCCTTGTAGCAGTTGAGCTGGCACCAACGGTAAATATTTAAATAGAGATGTAGTTGTTATTTTATGTAGTTTGTGTGTGTGCCATATTTTGTGTACATCATTTGGGCATCATCCTTGATGCTTTCTTTTTACCTCAACTACTTTATCCTATTTTTCACTAAGTCTAGTTGCTTTTGTCTCCTAAGTATGTCTAAAATCCAACCACTTCTCTCCATTTCACTGCCAGTTTGCTGGTCCAGCCACTGTACTGTTTACTCCTAACCCCCTTAAGTCCATGTTCCACATAGTAGCTAGTGTAACCATTTAAAAATACAAAGAGAATTATGTCTCTTCTCTACTTAAAGCCAATCAGTGGTTTCCTAAACTAGATAAAATTAAATTAAAATATCTTTAAGACTGACCATGACCTGCCCCTACCCCTATCCCCAGCCTAATCTCTAATAAAGGATATAAATAGTTTTGGTAGGTGGGACAGGCACCTACCTATTTGGCCCACCTCTTATTAATTTGTCACTTCTTCCTTACTGCCAGAAGCCCAATTTTGTTAGAATTGGCAATCTTCTCAACTTTCCTTGTAGTTAGATTTTTTTTTAAAAACTTCTTTTTTTTGATGTAGACCATTTTTAAAGTCTTTATTGAATTTGTTACAATATTGCTTCTGTTTTAGGTTTTGGTTTTTTGGCCATGAAGCATGTGGGATCTTAGCTCCCTAACCAGGGATCGAACCCACACCCCCTGCATTGGAAGGCGAAGTCTTAACCACTGGACCACCAGGGAAGTCTCAGACCTTGTAGTTAGATTCGGCACCAAATTTCAGTCCATGAGATGTAAGTAGATATATATGCTGAGGGACTTCAAGTTTCCAACTAAATATCACCTACTCAGACGCTTTCCCTAATTATACTTTATAAAATTAAATTCCCTCCTCTTAATCTCTCAAAATCCTGTTTCTTCTTAGCATTGATTACAATTTGTTATTATATTATGTATCTGTTGGTTTGTTTGTGTCTCTCTGACTTCTCTGCAAGTTCTGTGACAGTAATGTACATGTATGCCTTATTTACGGCTGTATATTGTCACCTCTCACAGGAGGAGATAAATATTCGTGGACAAGAGAATGAATAAAATAATTACTTTTATGAGTATCAACATTATGAACTATATTATAAATCCATTATGTCAACAGATGTTTGTCTTATATTTTTTTCGTTTAAGGTATTATGCTTGGTGGTGTGGGAAATACAAAAGTAAATACAACATGCTCTTAAGAAAGACACAGACTTAGTGCAAAAGAAAAACATGTACACAAATAACCATAAAGGGCAGCAGGTAATATAAACATGGCACAGATGCTATGGGAATTAGGAGAAGAGAGAAATCCCTAATGACTGGAGTGTTAGGAAGAAATCCTGGGAGAATGTCCAAGCTGACCATGAAGTTGAGTATTATTTCAATGGAGGTAGTAGATATCTGAGTGTGAGAGGGTGGGAGAAAAACAGAGAAAAATCCATAGGCACTTCCAGAAAGCTCAGTGTATGTGAGGAACAAGGTATAGCCCACCCCCCCCCCAAAAAAAAGATGCAAAGAAATATAATATCCCTATTTGTTTGCTTCTTATAACGCCTTACCTTGAGGCAACACCTAATGATGACCCAGTTTGGCCTAAGGAATAAGGGTAACTGTGCTTTAATAAGGCAGACTTAAGGAAACACAACATAGAGATGGAAGAAGAGAGCCAGAAGAAACAGGATATGGTATCCTGCACAAATTCTATCAAAATCTTAAGTGGGGGGTGAAGAGGGGTGAGGTGGGGAGCTGCAGTAATTAACACAATTAAAAATTATGTACATCTAATAAAAACTATGCTGCCCCAACTTACAGCTTGACAACCCTTAATAAAGAAGGGACTTTGACCAGAGACAAAAAATTATGTACATCAAAATTGGGAATTAGTAAAGACATAAAAGAAAGAAATCAATTATGAGGGTAAGAACACAGCTGATTAGATGTTTCACAAAAAGCTAAAATGAGACAAATGAAGAAAGCATAGCTTACAGAATATGTGAGGGGTTGAAGTAATTCATCTATAAATGCAGATAAGTCCACGAACTCCCTATAGTTCTTTTGTCCTCTAAATGCCTTTTTTTTTTAATGTTTTTATTTATTTATTTATTTATTTATTTATTTATTTATGGCTGTGTTGGGTCTTCGTTTCTGTATGAGGGCTTTCTCTAGTTGCAGCAAGCGGGGGCCACTCTTCATTGCGGTGCGCGGGCCTCTCACTATCGCGGCCTCTCTTGTTGCGGAGCACAGGCTCCAGACGCGCAGGCTCAGTAGTTGTGGCTCACAGGCTTAGTTGCTCCGCGGCATGTGGGATATTCCCAGACCAGGCCTCGAACCCGTGTCCCCTGAATTGCCAGGCAGATTCTCAACCACTGTGCCACCAGGGAAGCCCTCTAAATGCCTTTTGACTATGTTGTAGCTCAAGTGTCATAACCAGAGGGGAGGTACAGAGAGAGACAGAGTTTCGAATCAATTTTGGAACGTGGGAGAGAGTCTAGTATTACACATGTGTGCACACATGTAAACACACACACATGCAAACACATGCACGTGCAACAAATTTTTAATTATTATAAAAGTGAGTTGCAGTCTATATCATTTGTATATATTAATTTAAGAAACTTCAAGGCAAGTTTCTTAATTGTGTCATGTCATTGACATAAATGGAAGGGATATACGTGACACATATGTGTGTCTATGGAAAAGCATAAGGATATATTATATATAATTATATCGAGCTATATTATATATATATATATTCATACAAAGACACTCAGATATATTTCAAAATATGTTACGTGTCTCACTCACACCTCCTGGTGTATTTGACTCTCACAGTGCCTCCGAGGGGTAAATAATACCATTGTCTGCTGCACATTTTTTTAGATATTGAAGTAAACGTAAAGAGATGGCACAACTGACCTAAAGAAATAGAGTCTGTTAGTGCTCAAAGCCAATCAGAACCATGATGTTAAAGCTCGTTGAGTCCGGGGATCTTTCTATTACGTTTAGAACAGCACAAAGACATTTCGTCCAATAGCGGATGGAAGAAAGATGAGGGTGGTGTCTCATGTATAATGCCACCTAGATTTATACATCACATTTCTTCCAAAGGGTTTTCACATATTATGTTGTCTGTCTTTCAACAACCCTGAAAGATAAGTAGGGGCAGTAGTTCCATCTGCATTCGCCAAGATGGATTATCTGAGGCAGGGACGGATGAAGTCCCAGCGAGCTGCTGAGCTCTGCCGAGATCAGACTAGACTCCAGGTGGCTGTCTCCTTCCCAGGGCTCCTTCTACAGAGCTGGGTAACAGAATCTCCTGAGGTGAGATTGGGGGGGGATGGGCAGTGAGGTTGGAGAGATTCCAGAAAAGAGATGTAGCTCTAACATCTCTCTCTGGTGCCTCTGCCGACAGGAATATGAGACCAGGTAACAAGATCTTAAATGGGACTTTTCCTGTGGCTCCAAATCGGTGATTAATTCTAAGAATGGAAAGAATATAAGTATCTCATATTCTAAAGAGAACTACAAACAATAAGGGCTTCTCATCTTCAGAGCTTTCTAAGACAGTTGAAGTAATCCTACCACCCCCAAACCTCACTCTAGCCTCCTGAATTCTCTCACCTGTCTACTAAAAAAAATAAAAATAAATGGGAAGGGAGAAACGGACAAGGTCATCCAGAGTCATAGATTCTTGACCTAATGGGAAGTAAAATCTGCCCCCATCAAACAAGCTAAATAAGAGGGATCGGAGAGCATCTGTACTAGACATTGGGATTCTAGCACCTCACTGGTTTTCCCTTACTGCAGGTATCTTGATCTTCCCTGTACCTACATAAGCAGAGGAAAAGGGAATTGACAAAAGACCAAGGACAGAAGGAGATGATTTTGATGTCGTAGCTTGTACTTCCAGTACTTGGTTCCTATGGTCAAGTGGGCCTCGTGGAAAAGAACTGGATTGGAACCACCATACCAGCAACCCACAGAAAAGGACTGCAAGCCAGGTGAGAGCCCCAAGCAGCAAAAGGCTATGCGGTACACGAACAGGATCAGGTTCAGGAACCTGTGCATAAGGGACACCCCCCACAGAGAACTTCAACAAACTCATGCGTGCCCCCTACCCACACCCCCAGGAGAAAGCCAGCTATGCAATAATGAGACAGCAGCAGCCTGAGAAGCAGCAGGGACAGACCAAGAGAAAATGACAGCAGGTCCAGTCAGGTAAGGGACAACTGTTCTTTTCCCTTTTTTCTTGCTCCCCACCGGAGCACGCAAGGAAAATGAGAGGAAGAAAGTGTCCAAAGGCCGGCCAACCAATCCTGCCCTGGGCTCACAGGTGAAGAAGGGGTAGGAGGAGAGGACAAACAAGCCACTCCCCTCCCACATGTTGTCAAGGGGCTGGAGCCTGGCCCATGATGTTGGAAGGGAAAGTTTTGTAAAAGAAATGAGATTGGAATTTTCCAGTGGACAGAATTTGAGTAATGGGAAATGACTTGAGAGTTACGGCATACGCCTAGGATGTCATTAAGGAATCTGCTACCCAGCTGGGAAGGGGAATTTGACATAACACAATAAGGGAGCAAAGCCTGGTGAAAAATAAAACCATTTCATGCGTGTTCCCCACTGAGCCGGGCCTTCTCCATAAACTAGACACACACAGATGCAAAAATCAACGGAGACCATGGAGGCTTTAGCAGCGAAAGGAGAACATGACTTATGCTTCTCTACGGAGATGATTTACTGGAATAAAAACAACCCATAAGTAATAGGCAGAAGAAGAAATAAAAAGAAGTGGACATCCGTAGTCCTCTCTTTCAGCAGAACCTGCAGTTTTTCAGATTCCTACTTTTACACTCAGACGTGGGCAGTGCACATTGAAGAATCTAGAGATGTTTACACTCGACACTGCAAGGAGCTTTTATTTCAGACATGTGGCTACATCAATTAAATGTAATGTGTATTCACAACGTTAGTCATTTCACACAGCATCTCATTATAATGCATGTGCCTTGCTAAAGCAGCCAAGATTCACTGAGGCATAAAACCACAAAGCATCATTATAGATCATACATCACTATTTTTAAAAAAACATGAAATTTTTACAATAGTTTCCTTCTCCAAATTACTAATAATGGTCCAAATAATCAAATATTTTCTTCACTTACTCCATTTGACCCTGCCTCCTGATTATATAAATTGACCCTATCACTACCTTAATTCAACAATAATTTTAAAAAGTGTTTTCCCACATTATAAAATGATAACCATAATTTTGCATAAAATACTAAAGAATAAATGGTTGTAATAAAATATTATTACAGGCAGCTATTTCTAATTTAAAAGACTCATTCATTAAGTTTCTGCATGAGAATAACGAAGGTAAATCACATATATAGAAAAGGAGAAATAAAGCGCAACATGATTATAACAAATGACTATTTTAGGTTAAGTAGGCAAACTGTCACTCAAAAATCTATGTTCAGTTCAGCATTATTACTCATGGTGTCCAACGCAATGAAAATAAGAGAATTCAGTGTGAATTCACATCAGTTCAATTGACCAAAGACTTCCTTAAAGCATCCTATGAGGGATACAATGTGCTGTGAGTTGATACAGACTTAGAAAGGCAAAGATAAATAGGACATAGTCAATACGGAGAAAAGAGTGGAACAGATGTACATGTCGTAAAGTCTGAAGATTTTGCCATCAGCAAAAGACTATGTAATAAACAAGATATTTCCTGTCTAAAGCAAGTCATATTTGCTGCATCAATCAGGGCCTAGGAAGAAACAGATGGCACACTCAAAATGGTTTAACTGAAGAAGATTAAAGATAAGGACTGTTATAGAGTCGTAGGAGGCTCAGGGACCTAAGAAGGGTCGGGGAGGCACCAGGGAATGTAGCCACAGCTATTGGTCCTCAACACCGCTGGTGGGAAGGGAGAAGGGAGGGACCACATTTGCTGGGGACCTGCTGAGAGATGGAGCCAGGAGTGGTTCTGCAGGACTGGACAGGAACAGAGGCAGGAGGGGGAGGCAGACAATTGCAGAACCCGAGCAAGGGTTAGGAATGGGACTGAGGGCTGGATATTGTCTGATTCTCTCCCCCTCGTGCCCTGATCTTCAGCAGGGCCTCATGGTGGCTGGACTCTGCGTAGAGCTGAAAAGCAAGAAATCTCAAATCCTGAGATCGGGGAGACCAGAGCAGGATGGAGAAGCGTGGAGAAGAATGGCTGTGGGGTGGAAGAGGCAGAGGCACAGTAAACAAAATAACCCGCTCCTCTGTTAATACGGAATTTAGAACAGAGTAAACCAGACTTTTCTTAACTGATAGTTTGAGGTTTCAAAAACCTATTTTGACAATGAAATGAGACACAACACTGAACATAGAAAAACTTAAGAGATTTCGAAGAATGTATTAAAACTGCAGTTCTCCAAGCATCTGACAGCCCAACACTGACAGTTCACATGACTAATAGTAAATTAAAGAAGAAAGTGCCAAACAACATAAGCTTCCTTCTGCCTGGAGCCATTGATACTTGGAACAGGATACAAAGATCTAAACTTCTTTGATACAAGAGGTATGTTCTTTTTCCTAATTCAGCACTGAGATCCTTACCTCCATCTTTCCTTGTTTTAAAGGAACAAATTTGTCCCACCTTAGGCACCTAACTGACAAATTATTCTACACACCTTTGGTAATTCAGGAAACATAGGGAAGAAAATATAGAGAGCTAGAAAATGTAATGTATAATTCAGATTCAATGAAATACTTATATTAAGGACACATAAGGATTAAATGGATCTAGGATTCGGGAAATAAGAGTGAACCATGAGAGTTGCACTTTTGAGGCATGGAGGGATTTACCCCAAACATTTATATCATCACAGCTCTGTTAATGAAGATTTGGTGGAGAGGATGAAATGTTAAGAGCTGTTTCACTGAAGACTTGAGAGATGTTCTCGATTATTAACATTTGGCTATGAACAGACCCTTCTCAATAATTCTTGGATTTTGTGATATCATTGAATTCCTTGGAATTGATAACCATAATTAGCTTCATTAGTCAGCTTTTTGTTCTCCTCATTTTTCATGACTGCATTCAAGACAGGGACTGCGTTTTTAATTGTAAAGGGAAACGGTGAAGGTTTCTGCCAATGGGAAATGAGCAAGGCCATGGTTCTTCTTCTCGTGAATAAGTATATAATGATAATAAAGATCATGTGATAGGACTATCCTCTGAGTACACTACCTGCACCACTATCTCACAGAAACAAGGAATGCAGGATATCCTCCCAGGAATCTTGTGAGGATTCTGGTCATGCTGGCTGTTTGGCTGCATCAATTTATGTCATGAGGTTTGATTCTCTAGAGATAATGTGTGTATGTCAAAGGCTATAAAAGGGAGCTGCAAAAACATAATTACTCTGATACCTTAGTATTGGTTACAAATAGTAGCTCTTAATTTTAATCTAGATGCATGAAAAATAAGACAAATTTCTATCTTTTAGACCATTCAATCTAAATAGAAATCATCAGAGAAATATAAAATTCAAATACTAACTGGCCAATTATATTGGAAGTCTTCATAATTAACAAAGCTTAATAATTAGTTCAGTACAATTTCATAAAGAGCTGTGAAAAAGCCAATAATTTACAGTGGTAATAGATACCATATAAGCATATTTAGGAACAAAAAGAATATCCCCTGGGATCAGTTAATAAGGTTGGGGGTTACAAAAAGACATCTTTTGTTGATTTTTCACTAATGGATAGATAGCACCCTCAATCGTTACAGCATCCCTGTGCTGTGGGAGGTTGTCATTCAAAACCATGTTATCTGAAAAGTATTGATAGACAAGCTGCAGCTCCTAATTCAGAGAAGTACAATGGTACGGATTCAGCAACTGTGCATTAAATTAAAAAAAAAAAAAAAAACACTTTGCAAATATCCTTAAACTAACCACATACTTTTTAACACGAGGATTCTCATTTTTATGTTTTCTCCCAGGGAAAATGCTGATTGGATAACTAATAGCTTTCCTCAATCAATCTTTTCTTTTGAACCTTTTGAATTTTGTGAGAAAATTCTGTTTGTACCATGTTTTTTACCAAGCTCCCTGGTCTCCGCTTCAACAAATGCTATTAATTTATGCTTGCATCACATGAGAACCCATGAAGGGATACAATGTTTTCATTAAAAATAGAATTATCTACGTTTGGAATGCTTCTAATTTACTTCTCTAGGATGAATGTTCCATATCTTTTTATCGATTAACATTTTAGATCAGTTCATTCCTATGTATGTATATATGTGTATATGCAGTCATGAAGGGAGGTCTAATTTGACTCCATTATGCCCTTTTTTCCTCCTAATCACTTCCATCTCCATCCAGAAATGAGAGCTCAATAGTTCCTGTCTGATTAATAATTGCATGATTTTTCCTACCTTGATTCAAGTAGATTAAAGATGGAGGAGTGAAATTTCTTTAGCACACAATTCCCTGGAACTTACAAATACAAAATAACCCATTAAAACAGAGGTCATTGTCCCTGCTTCTGGAATTAAAACACCTAATTTCTCATATATCTTCCAAGTAACACTGTAACATAAGAGTCACAAATAATAATAAATGGTTTAGTGTCAAGTGAGGATTCTTCTCTGTATCTTATTCCACATGTTGAGTTAAAATCTGGTACTTTCAGTAGTACCATTATCAATTTAAATTCAGTGTCTCCAAAACCAAATAATAATTTCCTTCTTTTCCAATATTCAAAAGTTTGGACAATGGCATCCCTATTCCCTCAATCATGTAATATTAGTAAATAATATATTTTTCCTTTATGTTCTGTATAATAATAACTACTGTCTGTATAGCACGTAACCATTTATGAAAAAAAAGTTATTTGCACATACTTATTTGTTCGTTCCAAAACCACATAATCTGAGAGACAGTGAGACTACAGGATGGTGAAAGATACTACTGTAAGTCAAAAGGCATATGTTCTAGGCATTCAAAGAAACAAAATGCTCAAACCACCCAAGTGATTGCTCAAATATATGTTTGTACAAACTCTTATGGGCTCAGAGAAAATAATGACCTAAATTAATGGAAAAAGACATCAAGGAATGCTTTCCAAAGGAGCTGCACAGGACATAATAGGCAGATGAGTGTAAGAGGAGAATTGGTGAAAGGGAAAAGAGTGACTGCCAAGGAATAGAGACATGACGGGATGTCCAATAACCCAAGAAAAATAAGGCTTTGGGGGAAATACAGGACCCCAGGTGTGTGTAGAAGAATAAAAGAAGACATTTGCTGAGATAATATGCCTGGGTCACTTCAAGAAGAGACGTGTATGCCAGGTTAAGGAGCTTGGATGTTTCTTACAGGTGATGGTGAGAGAGGAGGAGGCGCCAACAGGAAGGAAGGAAGGAATGAAGGTAGGAAGGGAGGGAGGGAGGGAGGGAAGGAGGGAGGGAGGAAGGGGAAAGAAAAGTAGGGGATGTTGGAATTTGTCAGCTCCCCTAAATATACAGTGGTGATTCTTGTTCAGGCACACCTAAATCCTGGTGTTAATATCATCCGAACTCTTGGGGTTCTGATTTTTCCCTCTTGTTCTCAAACAGATTCTTCCCAAGAGACAACAAAACTGTTGAGAACTTCATTTCATATCCTAAGAAGAGGGCTTCTTCCTCCAGAATTTCCAGGCAAAACAAAATCCTGATAGATCAGGTAATGTCTCATTGGCCTGGCTTAGGCCACATGCCTACAAAACTTCTGACAGAACACATTGATATGCCAATAGAAATAAACATATTGACTACCTAGACAATATCGCAGCTTATATTCATATTCTTATTCATACCTCCCTTTAGAAATGAGAAAACTCGATATCCAGGGTTAAATGCTCAAGGTCTTCATAAACAGCCAATATTCAAACCCAAGTCTGTTCCTCCCCAATGTCTATGTTCTAGATATAAATAAATGCCTTCACAATACTCAATTACCAGCCTGGGACAATGGTACATTGAACAATCACCCAGTCTCATGAAGCACACCAACCTCGGCACAATGAGTCCCCATGGAGTTTGTGTAGAGTTCGAAATCTCTTTTAGATTTTCCTTAAAGATAAATCACCTTGATACAAGTAGTTCAGATTCTGACTAGATACCCGAGCCTTATATTTACCTAGCACATGCTCTACACTGAAGAAAAGTAAAAATTAAAAAAAAAAAAAAACAGGCAGCAAATATCACTTGGATTTGGTTCGCCAATGGAAAAGGGCAGAGAGGCTTGGCAGGCCTTTCAATGATGGGCAGTTTTCCTTTCACAAGTCCTTACTTTGTTTCCAGTCTGGCTTCTGACAGTTGGTAGCGATGTGTACCTCTGACTAAGCAGCTTGACACATTCTCAGGAACAAATAAGTAAGGTTGATGACATCCTTCCCATCCCTACATTCAGCAAAAGTGTTTCCTCTCCGGGAAGGCATTATAGCTGTCTTCTCGTATTGGAAGTGAATACCTGAGCATCTTTACTCCTGCTGCCTTGGAATCACCACAGATAGTATCTCACATGATGGCTTAAATAGATTTTACCTCAGTCTCAGCCCTGATACCAAGGACTTACCCTCTGTATCTGCCTACAAGTAAATAAATAAATACAAGGGCATACAATGCACTTCTCTCCTGGACTTGAAATACACAGGGTTTTAAAGAGAATCATTTCTTTTCTTTGCTAGAACAGAGATAGGTCTCAAGTAGCTGCAAGCTCTCACAATTACTATTTTGAGAATCTGACTCGACTCTACATAATGCAGCATAATGGAAAGAACTCTGATTGAAGAGCCAAGACCTGTATGTGTCATAAATTCTACTCTTGCATCTATATTGAATAGATGGGTGCCCTTTCATAAAGCAGAAAGTGTTTGAGAAGATGAATAGAGTAACAACGTTTGACCTTTTAAGGTGCTGAAATCCTAAAATCAGAAATCTCGAACACTTAGAGAAAAATATATTTTAGTGAAATTGCTAGAATTTCTCCCTTTAAGACCTAAACTATACAACTAAAAACACTCTTGTGGTAAAATATAATAGGTATCCAGACAGTAAGTATTATTTACCATGTTACTTATCGTTATTTAAAATGTAGTGATTAATTAGAGCACAGACTCTGGAGCTAAATGTCTTGGTTTACATCTGAACACTTCTACTTAAGAGCTTTGTACCTGTGTCTCAATTTTTTTTTCTGGAAAATGGAGGTCTTACTAATAGCATCTATCTCTTAGTAGTGTGTGAAGCTTAAATGAGCAAATAGGGAAAGCCTAGAGAACAGTGCGTGATACAGAATAGTGCTATAAAGGTATTGCTGTTATTAGGATAAGGATAATGATGATCGTACATTCAAAATATAATGAGACCTTTCTGTATGTTCACTCACACTCCTTTAAATATGGAAAGTAAACAGCCATTTAGGAAATACTAGGTTTTATCACATTCCCAGTTGAGAGTCTTTCTGCAATTATTGTTAAAGCAAACAAACAAAAAAAAAACACAAAAATTTTTCCAAAGTTAATTGTGGTGCTAAAATAGAAATATCACCATCATCATCATCATCATCATCATCATCATCATCATATTAAGAACCCCAGCAGGAGCAGCTAGCCTGCACTGAGCCGCCACTACATGCCAGTTTTTATACAAGAAGATTTACACCAATCGTTTCATTCTGTCCTTATAACCACCGTGTGTAATATTTACTCCTATTATCATTTCATTGCTGAATGAACTGAGGGCCAGAAAGATTAAGTAACTGGCCCCCGCTTACAGAATTAGGGTCAGAACCTGGAAATAAACGCTGGTTCAGATGAGCACAGCTCACAATCTAAGACATAATCTCAGAGACTATAGTTCCAAACAAAGATGCATTTTTTCATGCTAACATTTTCCTTATAATTTTTTTTCCAATGATCTGGATTTCTTAGCAAAACCCATTTGGGTAAACATTTTGGAAGATGTAGAAAAAAAGAAGGATCTCCCCCAAAAGAGAGGAGGGCTTTCCATCTTGACCTATTGTTGAGATGCTATGGGAAAAGAATATATAAGCCATAACTGAATGGTAATTTCATATATATTCTTTCTCTCATTCTTCCACATGATTTTCTTTTATCATAAATATTTTGGATTCCTGGGGCTTGTCAAACTAGTTAAAATAAATTTTTATTGAGAAATGATTAGGCAACACTCATCTTATGTTCCTTAAGGAAGTCATATTACTGGTGACCTTCACATAACATGATATCTTTCCCATCAGAATCTCCAAACACATAATAAAAATACTTGTCAGTTCCTCTTGTTACACAAATGAAATAGGTTCAAGCCAAGTATTTCATTATTTCTCATTTGGTAAACTGACCCAAGGAAGAGATTGTAACATAAATACTGCTGCAGAAGAAACTTCTAAATTAAAAATAATAATAATAAATCAGGAATTTCTAGTAAAGGCAAGACTAATTATCAAGAAATTTCCAGCTCTCTATTCTGTAACCCCTAATTCCCACTACCCCAGAATCTCTGGGGACTCCTGCAGTTTGCTTAGGTGGCCTAGTTCTTCTCTACAAATGTGTTCAAACTTACCCTAAACTAAAAGCTTTTTGTGAGTTCACTCACATTTCTTTCCACTTTCTCCTTTTTGCTACCCAGTATTTACAATCTCAGCACCTCACTTATTCCTTGATCCCTTGGATTCTAACTGTTTTCTGAAAGGCTACTGACTTCCCAATCACTAAATCCAGTCATCTTTTTTCACCTTCCTTGGTATCTCTGTAGCACTAGGCAACACTGACCTTCATCTCTATCTTAAAATTTTCCCCTAATTTGGTTTCTAAGGCACTGCACAATCTGGTTCTCTTCATTTTTTTTTTTTCTTACTGTTTTTTTAATCTTTTTTTCTCTATCTTTTTTTATTCAACACAAATTTATTCAGGAACAAATAGTGGGTTAGAACCTGAGGATGTAAAGACAACCTAGATGGTACCTGTTCTAAGAGTTCACAGTCTGAAGGAGAGCTAGACTATAAACAGAGGATTACGGGATTGAGTGATACGTCTTACGTCAGAGCAGTGATTCCCAAAGTATGACCAGTGGGCCAGCGGTAGCAGCAGTACCTGGGAACTTGTTAGAAATTCGACTTTTTGGGCCCCAGCCCAAACTGACCAAAGTAGAAAGCTGAGGTAGGTTTGTTTTTTTCTTAAACTGTGGGGAAAAAACATATAACCTATAATTTATCATCTTAACTATTTTTAAGTAGACAGTTCAGTAGTGTTAAGTATATTCATATTGTTGTAAAACAGATCTCCAAAACTTTTTCATCTTGCAAAACTGAAACTCATTAAATAACAACTTCCCTTTCCCTCTCTCCCCAGCCCTTGGTAACCAACATTCTACTTTCTGTTTCTATGAATTTAACTACTTTAGATACCTCATATATATGATGTCATACAGTATTTGTCTTTTTGTGATCGGCTTATTTCATACAGCATAATGTCAACAAGGTCCATCTGGTTGTGGCATGTGACAGGATTTCCTTCTTTTTTCAAGGCTGAATAATATTTTGTTGTATGTATATACCACATTTTTTTTTTTAATCTATTCAACCATTGATAGACATTTGGGTTGCTTTCACCTCTTGGCTACTGTGAATAGTGCTGCTGTGAACATGGGTGTACAAATATCTCTGAGATCCTGATTTCAATTTTTTGGATATACACCCAGAAGTAGGATTGCTGGATCGCATGGCAATTCTATTTTTAATTTTTTGAGGAACCTCCATACTATTTTCAGTAGTAGTTGCACCATTTTGCATTTCTACTGACAGTGCACAAAGGTTCCATTCCCTCCACACCCTAGCCACGGAGAAACAGAACTTGTTATTTTCTGGTGTTTTGACAATAGCCATCCTAATGGCTGTGAGGTTGCTCCTTATCTTTTTACTGAAACCTGGTCATCTCTCATTCTCCATAGTCACTATTTCCCAAGGTTCTCACTTTGATCATTTTCTCCTATTTCTCTTTCCTGATCCTCTCATTTTCAAAAATCACTTCTGTAAAGGTGCCTTCCAAATCTTTATTCCAAATACTATGGTTACTTCATAATTCAAAAGTCATTTCCAACTTGCTTCTTTTTTTACACATTCCAACAAAGAAAGTTTGAAAGAACAGATACTTGTTTTCTCAACTTCCCTTGCTATTACTGGTGAGTATGGGACACAATTCTAGCCAGTGAAATGCAAGAAAAAGTCTGGGACAAGTTTGCTTTCCTGAGGAAACAGAACAGAATGAGATAATACTCCCCTTTCCCCTTTGCTGTGTGAGAAAAAATACGCAATAATTTTTAAGCGACTGTTAGGTGTTTCCAGACAATATAAACATTGTCACTTTCCCCTAATTCCATGCACCTATTTCCAAATGATTGCTTAGATATTTCTACAAGGATATCTCATCTGTATGTCAATCTGATGGTAGCAAAAATCAAATTAATATAAAGAAGCCTGTGCATTTGTCATATCTTTGTGTTTTCTTAATATAGTCAATATTAATATTTCTTATTTCACAGAATAAGTTTAAAAACACTTAAGTGAATTAATAAATTGTGACATGACTAAACAGGGCAGAGCAAATAATCTCTAGGAACTTCCAATTGGAGGAAACAGCATTAAGATATACAGCTTTTTTCCTCATTTGACTATTTTTATCATAACATTGTCAGCATCCTAGAATAAGATCGCATGATCACTTGGCAACGTGGCTTAGCTCCTCCAGGATGTCTGTTCACCGACACTGAAGTCTTACACACTGTAACTCAGCTAACCTGAGACAGGCACCAAATAACACTAACATAGCTATAGCTACTACATGGGAACCCAAGGTAGGCGTATCCAAATTGAAATGAACAATGGGAAGGTCATCAGGGCATTTCAGCACCTGAAGGCAGATACGCTGACCCAGGAGAAAGATGCATTATCTAAGGCAGTTACTCCAGATATTGATAGAGCCTTCAAAACATAAATTCTCCCTCTTCCCTTTCCTGGAGGTCAATTTAAAGAGGAAGTTCTTAACCACATTTACAAGGGTGGTCACCTTCAGCAGCAGATTGACTGAAAGTCATCATCAACTTCAAATTATTAATAGAGTTAGGAAACTCACTGTTCCTGAGAAACCTCCCACACTCCAATAGATTCAATATCAGAAGATTGAGATTCTGGTTGACATTTCAATAAGACCTTGAACAAATTATTTAAATTTACTTCCTAGCTCCCTGACTCAACAGGGTCTCTATGAGGTTCAATTGTAATACTACATGTACAAATTCTTTGTAATTATTGAAGTTTTATGTAATTTATTTGTTCTTTATTTTCTGTGATGTCCCAAATAAAATGAGCACTGCTGTAAAAGGTGAAGTAATATGTATAGCTATAGGGTAAGCTAATCCTATCCTTTAATCTGCCATCCAAAAATACCACTTGTACTCTGGTCTGATGTTTAATTAATTAATAACTCGTAAGCCTTTTCTTCTACTTTACCTTTGGTGTTTCTGAGAGTCTAAATGCTTAAGCCATTTGCCTTGCAGAAGAAAAACAACAAAAAAAAAGGTTTTTTTCATAACTTTTAGGTGGCTTTGGTCTCAGAAGTTCCTTCAAACAGTCTCATGTAGTTAAGCATTCATGAATTTCATGAGGTCAGACTAGAGAAGAAACATTCTGCTTCCAACAAATGTTTTAAGAAAGAAAGCAAGATTGTAAGGAAGGTAGAAAAGAATTCTTTATTCTCCACTTTTACTTTCTGCTATATCCAAGGTCAAAGAATCTTATAAAAGCATTTCATTTGGGGCAGTTAGAACGATGTCTCAAAAATCAAACTGGATGATGACTCAGAGTTGGACGAGTGAAAAAGAGGTACAGGGTGATTCACTGGTCAGCCCATCTGTATAAGTATGATTTGAAAAGTGAATCTTAAAGAAGAGGGTTTTTTTTCTCTCATTCTTTCTCATGTGTGGTTTCAGAAGATAGACCCATAGACACAATGTCCCTTGTAACCCAAGTCAGAAGATGAGAGTCAGGTATCAAAATGACTCTTATAATGAAAAATGTGGACATGCCTTGCATTATCTTTTGCTGTTTTTCTCCCTTTTTGTAACGAAATACTCAGGAAATGAATATTGGAGTATCAGAATACAGAGTATCAGGTTAATGAAATATTAAAATAAGAACAGAGAAAGTTGATTCTTATTCATTGCTAGTCACTTGTTTCAAACTGAAACAGCTCTGGTGTACCAGCATAGGCTCAGCACCCAGCCACAAATCATCTCACGAGAACACAGACAAGATATCCAGACTGATCAATTCACTGGAAACTTGGTCAACCTTGAGGAGTCTGATACCAGGAAACCACTAACCATTCTCTTGGAAATACACTAGTGTCACTCGGGAAAGAATGCCCTCAGTACAAGAATAATATCTGCAGTAAACAATGATGATACCTGCATTGCTACTGTATTTTTAGTTTTCAAAACACTTTTACATGTGTTAGCCTCTTTTCCTTTCAGCAGTAGACAGAGCAAGTATTATGGTTTCCATTTCAGAGCTGGGGAAACTGAGACCCAAAAAAGATAACTTGTCTAAAGCCACACAACTAAGTAGCAGATTTTAGATTAGAGCTTCTGATTCTAAACTTGATGTTCTTTATTCTCAATGTGGCATCACGACTGGGAAAGGATCCTTGAGGGGACAGAGAATTGTATCCTTGATCCCAAGTTTGAAAACGTCCTTGCTACGCTTGTTTCCAACACTATGTGAACCTGATTTTCCCATAATGGCATTCAGAAACCTTGCTCTTGCACCCACTGGTGTGGTTTTCAAATGCCTCTTATGGTCTCTTAGAACAATTCAATAATTCATCTCCAGTTTGGTATTGTCTTTTTTCAGATACTTGTTTAGATTGCAAGTTCAAAGTCGAAGACGCTGATACCAAGGGGAAGCGACTATTACGTGTGCGTGCTGGGGAAAGCAGAATGGGGAAGGCAATAAAACAGAATTTGAAAGACATCCTTCTGCCTTTAAGCCTACACTAACTGAAAAGGTTCTCTTTACAAATAGAAGAACATTTCTCCGAATATTAACATTGCCCTAAGCATATTTTTGGCCTTGCATGGCAACAAATGAACTTGATCCTGGAATTTCAACTTTAAAGCCTTACCTAATGTACATAAATACAAATTTGTGAATTTTACTCCGTGTACATACTCATATTTAAAATTGTTATATATGTAGGTATGAAGACACAAGCACATGTCCAGAGTTTCTAATATGAGCCCTCAGTTTCTTTGTTGCTTGGAGGCCAGAGCAAGCTGCTATGCACATTTCACTGTGCCTCAATTTAAACTTAGGAATGAAAAGCAAATGTTGTAGCCATAACACATGCTCCAAATTCCCTGAGTGTGGGCAGGCGGGGGTGAGGTGGGTGAGCTCTTGTTTACACTTAAATCCTATCCAACTAAGATTTTCTTCGGAAACTGCTTTCCCACATTCCAACATGCTAAGGTGACTATCAGTGCCCTTTTCAAAACAAACAAAAAACAAAACGGCAGTTTAAAAAATTATCAGTATATTATTTAAAAGTTTAAATATCCTTAGAGACCCCTTCTGATTAAACAAATCTCGATAGTGTCTTCCAAGAGCTGCTCTCTCTCTCCTAGTTAAAAACTATTACCCAGGTTTGTCTGAAAGACCAGTATCTCTGTGAACTCACACACTGAATTCCTTAGGACATCTGCCCCCTCAGCATTTAGCTCCATCCTCAAGGGGGAACATCTTAAAAGATAGCTTGACTTACTGCCATGAAACCTGAGTAACCCGGCTCATAGCAACTTGAGAAGAAAATCTTTGTAATGTGGAACCAGATGTCCCTCAACTTTTTTCAGAATGTGGCCTCACCTTCTGCCTTGGTAGATACACATGACTTTTCCCCGTATGTTTAAAAATACTTTTCACGTGAACTTAAATACCAGCTGGAACCTAGCTGTAATTATCGTTCCATTCAAATGACTCTAAAGAAAGCCTAGGTTTCTTTAGAATTTCCCTTTGTTCCCACTGTGCTGCATATATAAACTTAAGGTAATTAAAAGCTGTTCTGAGCTGTATGGCACACGGACCTTTTAAATCACTAGTTTCTGCTCCTTTCTAATCAGAAGAAATGTTTTGGCAACATATCACATTTCAGCTTTGCAAAACCAAGCAGGAACGGGAAGCCAATGCAAGACACACGTCCTCTGTGCCCATGTCGTGCTGTTCAGGGATCCGCCCCATCAGATAGAATGTCCCCTAAGCTTTCACCTGCCCTCACAGCTGTGCCAAGAAGGCTGCTGCATGAATGAGACAGAGCTGGCCAGCCAGGCGCTCACAGCCTAAGCCACTGGAAAAATGGTAACAACCCGCAAATGCTTGAAAACTATCAGAATGAGGTCAATATCTCAGAGGGACATAAGGGGAAGCAGAAATAAACTCTCTCTCAGTTCAGGGTCCAAGTTAGACTCACAAATCCCAGTGGGCAGTTATCAGATCATTTGATTGGTGTTAGCAGGTAAAAATAAGTAAATAAATAAATAAATGCTCCTAAATCTACTTGGAAGCATGAATTCATCATCCAGTTTACTGACTACAACAGCACCAGAAGACAGAGCTCTAACTTGTGATCTCAGATCCTTGAGTCCCCTACAAGTTCCCCTAGTTATTTCAGGGAGTTCCCAGGGCTTCATCAAGTAATGCAAATGATGACCATCTTCTTCCTCTTCTGCTCTGACTGGCCTTGGTGAGGTTTTCAGTTACTGCCTTCATTCCCTACAGATGATCCCCCCGACGGCAGGTCCCTCAGGTCTGCCATCTCCCCAGGCACTGCCCCGCACCTGCCAGCATTCCTATAGGTGGCCACTTGTTTGTAGCAGTTCCCTCCCATCCAGGCTACTGACAGCCCTCCTGCTTTGACTCTTGAGGATGCAAAAGTGACATTTCTCTGAGGACAATGTATTTTGCATGGAAGTAATGTAAATGACACTTACCTTTTAAAGTTACATTTATTTTATTTTATTTTCAGAAAATCCACTAGCAGGATTGTTTGATCATACTATTATTTTATTTCATGCTCTCCTGTTTCCTTTCTTTCATTATCTACTCCTCTTCTCCCCCATTCCATTCACTGCATTTATTCTCTTATATTTTTCTACATACTCAACAGTCATTTACAATTATATATTGCTTAACTATAAACACAACACACATACACATATAAAGGCATTTTTTATTATTCGTTTTCAAAAAATGGTATTCTATTATCCATTATTTTCTGTATCGTGCTTTTCCCAAGTATGCAATACCTTGTGGATCTTCTTCCAAGTCTACTTTTAGAGCTCCGATTAATTAATCGTTCTTTTCTAAGGCTTCATAATATCCCTAATTAGGATACACCAGAATTTATTCACACTTTCCCTCTAATATTTCACAGTAATGCTCAAACATTCTTCTCCATATATCCTTAAGTACTGGTGGCTTTACATCTAAGAGGTTGACAGTTAACAGTAACATTGCTAAATCAAAACGTACACTTGCCTTTCATTTGACTAGATGCTGGCAGATTTTTTTTTTTTTAAGTTGTAAAATTTTACATTCCATCAGCACTGTACGAAAGGGCACTTTTCCCACATTCCTGCCAGCAATGGTCTTTAAATTTTTTGCCAGTTTATTAGCAAAAACTGATGATCACATTGCTCTTTTAATTTGTGTTTCCAAGAAAATACAGTTAGAACACTTTTTATGTTTCTTGGTCATTTGATTTTTTTTTTCCTGAGGACTGGCTCGTCACATACTTTGCTCAATTTTTTGACCCTACTTCTAAACTTGGAAGAACTCTTTAAATATTACGAGGATCACTAATCCCCACCAATCTCAGTATTCCATTAGGGAATACAGGGTAGACTAAGCTTCTCTATGTTTTTGATGAACATGAATACAGTTACCCTGTTTTGGAAAGAGAATGGGAAATGGCCTTAACTAACCATTTCTACTTTAATTGTAAAAAAGCAAATTAATTTTTCTTTTATTAATTAATGTTTTATTTAGGTTTTTTTTTCTTTTTTAAGCTAGGTTAAACAATGTTTCCATAACTCACACATCTGAAGACAGTCAAGGGTGAAAACACTGAAACTACAGTTCTGCTGATCTCCATAAAATAAGGATTGGCTACCTCACGGTCAAGCAGCCACTCTGCTATGGCCCCCAGAAATTTGTAAGAAGCTTGTTTTGCTTCATGAGTAAATTCATTTTCTTATGTTATTGTCTAAGAGCCAGTCTTTCTCCATGCAAACAACATTTTCTTCTGGAAAGTGAAGAGGTATTGATGAATATCCTTTTCTCTATTGTGGGAATCCAAACAAAAACAAAAAACAAAAATCTCTGAACAGATGATATAGAGCAAGTACTGTGCCCATGCAGAGGATAGTGGAACAAAGAAAGAACTGGAATATGTGAGAAAAGGGAAAACAATGTAAAGAGTAGGGTAGAATGGAATGCACTTGATATGTAACTACAGAGAAGAGGAAATTAAAGGAAGAGATGGAAATGCACATATACAGAGAGCAGCATAAATGCTAAAGGGAAAATGTTAAATAAGTAGCACTTCTGCTTCTGGCTAAGATGTAAAAAGTTGCAAGAGATTGTCACTCCCATTGTTACACTGAGAAGAGGTCATATATGCCACCAAATCATATTTTTTGTTAAACCTATCAGAAAACTGAGGGTATAAATAAACCAAAAGGAAATGAAATCCAGATGGTGACAGACCCTTAGTAGAGGAAGAAATGCCCAGGGCTGGTGTCATCCTTGGCTGAGCAGCAGGAAGTAGAGGATCTTCCATAGAAACCAGCTGAACTTGTAATGAATTTCTAATGAGCCCATGTGACCTGGCGTGAGAAATCTGAATCCCTAGGAGCCCTAGTCACAGCCTGAGTCTCACCCATCCACCTACTTTTTCCCATGGGAGGTCACATCATGCAGGAGGGTATTCCAATGAAGGATGGGGGCAAAAGAGCAGTGAGATTCACTGCTAAGGTGCACAGGGCTTTCTCTAAGGCGAGGGCTTAAGAGCAGAGGTTGATTCCCCCACATACTAGGCTGAAGCTTGGCAAAGACGTGGAAGAGCAGTGAATCAAAGAAAAAAAATTGCTCCAGGAATCTAAGGTTGGTTTAACATACAAAACTAAAGTAATTCATTACACTAACAGAATAAATAAGAAAAACATTTCAGCATCTCAACACATACCAGAAAAATATAGTTTGACTCAATCCAACACCACTCATGATAAAAAAAATACACAGAAAATTATAGATAGAAGAGAAATTCCTCAATCTGATAAAAAGGCATCTATGAAAAACCTACGGTTAAGATCATACTTAATGGTGATATATTAACACTTTCCCCTTAAGTTTGGGAACAAAACCAGGATTTCCACTGTTACCACTTCTATCAATACTGTATTAAATGTCCTACCTAACCAGTGCAATAAGGAAAGATAAAATGCACAATGATTGGAAAGGGAAACATAAATATTTCATTATTCGCAGATAACATAATTGTGTATTTTACAAAACTCTATGGAATCCATGAAAAAATCCTTTAGAACTAATATGTGAATTTAGCAAGGCTGCAGCCTTGGCTACAAAGTCAATATAAAGAAATGATTATATCTCTACCTATTAGCAAACAACAATTAAAAACTGTACTTTTAGAACAATACCTTGTATACTAGCATAAAAAATCATACACCTAGAAATAAGTCTAAAAAATATTATGACTTGTATACTGAGCACAAATACATTGCTCATAAAAGTTGAAAGACCTAAATAAATGGAATGATATCCATACCATATTTATAGATCATGAGACTCAATGTCATTAAGATGTCCATCTCTCCAAACTGATCTATAGATTCAGTACAATTCCAGTCAAAATCCCAACAGGTATTCTAAAGTAACTGACAAGTTGTTCTAAAATTTATATGGAAAGAAAAAGGGCTTTCAAATTGGCAAAAACAAAAACAACAACCTCGATAAAAAGAACAAGCTGGTAAAGATAAAGGATTTAAACTACCAGATTTCAGGACTTATTATGAAGCAACAAAAATCATGTTATTGTCATGAAGCTAGACAAACAGATCAATGGAACAGAACAGAGCATCCAGAAACAGACCCACATGTATCAGTAGACACTGATTTTCCAGTCAAGGTACCAACTAAATTCAGTGGAGAAAAGAGTATTTTTAACAAATGATGCTGAAATAACTAGATATCTACATAAGAGAAAATAACTTTAATCCCTACCTTATTCCTATTACAAAAAATAATTTGAGATGGAGCTTAAACCTAACTGTAAATGCTAGAACTATAAAATATTTTGGAGGAAAACACTGGAGAATATTCTCCTGGCCTGAGGTTAGGGAGATTTCTTAGGACACAAAAGCACTTACTATGCATGAAAAACGGACTTAATCAGGATTTAAAATTTCTGATCAACAAAATACATCATTAAGGAAATTATTAGGCAAGCCAAAGACTCACAGAAAACCGTAACACGTATATCTAACAAAAGCACCCGTATCCACAAAATATGAAGAATTCTTAGAAATAACAATAAAAAGAAAACCAATTTTTTTACATAGGCAAAAGACTTGAACAGACACTTCATTAAAAAAAAAAAAAAAAGATGAGTGGCCAATAAGTACAGGAAAACCTGCTCAACATAACTAGTCACCAAGAAAATGCAAATTAAAGCCACAATGAGATACCTCTTCATATCTACTAGAATGCTAAGTGAAAAAGATTGAGAGTATCTTTGTTTGTGCAGTAACTAGAACTCCCATGAATTACTAAGAGGAGGAGAATAAAGTTGCAAATAATTCTGAAGAATAGTTTCTAGAAAATTAAACAGGTATCTGACCTATAATGTAACTATTATACTCCTCGGTATTTACCCCTCAGAATAAAAATAAAATTTACCCCTCAGAATAAAAGGACAATTTCAGACAAATACTTGCACTCAAATGTTCAGAGACTTAGGCATTGCTGTTAAAAGCTGAAAGCAATTAAATGTCCATCAATATGAGAATGAATACGTAAATTGTGGTGTATGACTACAACAGAATACCATTCAGTAATCAAGTCACCGAGCAACATGAATGAATTGCAAAAACATTATGTTGAACAGAAAACACCAGATACAAGAGAGTGCACACTATGTGATATCATTCACATAAATTTTAATAAGCAAAACAAATATATGTCGGTAGATATGGGAAAGTGATTGCCTTACAGTGCGTGTGGGGGGGTGGCAACTGATTGTGAAGGGATACAAGGGAACCTTCTAGAAGGACGAAAACATTTTACATCTTGCCTTGGGTAAAGGTCACATAGTCATAAACATTGTCGAAATCATCGAAGTGAACGCTTAAGATCTGTTCCTGTTATGGTATGTAAATTATGCTTCAATAAAATATAAATATGCCCTTTGTAAATATATACCACTTATCAACAGGTAGAAAGGAAGAGAAGTTATTTATTTATTTATTTATTTATTTAAATGGTTTTTATTTTTATTTATTTTTTTAACATCTTTATTGGAGTATAATTGCTTTACAATGGTGTGTTAGTTTCTGCTTTATAACAAAGTGAATCAGTTATACATATACATATGTTCCCATATCTCTTCCCTCTTGCGTCTCCCTCCCTCCCACCCTCCCTATCCCACCCCTCTAGGTGGTCACAAAGCACAGAGCTGATCTCCCTGTGCTATGCGGTTGCTTCCCACTGGCTATCTATTTTACGTTTGGTAGTGTGTATATGTCCATGCCACTCTCTCACTTTGTCACAGCTTACCCTTCCCCCTCCCCATATCCTCAAGTCCATTCTCTAGTAGGTCTGTGTCTTTATTCCTGTCTTACCCCTAGGTTCTTCATGACCTTTTTTTTTTTTCTTAGATTCCATATATATGTGTTAGCATACGGTGTTTGTTTTTCTCTTTCTGACTTACTTCACTCTGTATGACTGACTCTAGGTCCATCCACCTCACTACAAATAACTCAATTTCGTTTCTTTTTATGGCTGAGTAATATTCCATTGTATATATGTGCCACATCTTCTTTATCCATTCATGAAGGGCGGCAACATGTTAGAACTCTGAACTACTTCCGTATGGAATTGGCAACTCCCCTTGCAAACTATGTCAAAACATAAAGGCGAGCATTCCAAAAGGCCAAGGTTGAGTGAATGAAGAGGTTGAGAGGACCATGCAGCACACATAAAAGAAAAGGAAAAAATAAGGCCAGGGGGACAAAAGCAAAAGTATGAGACATAAATGTAGCCATTTCACAACAGGCAATAACAGCTATGTTTTCATGAATAGTAGCTGGTCACTCCATTACAAAAGTTTTTCAGACAGCTGCAGTTAGTTATACATACTGAATTTAAGTGCTTAAAATGTTTGGATATGAGTTTTTTTCCTATATTTGATTATTGACATTTTTTTCTCAATTAACCAATTTTTAGGCTCCAAATGAAGAATGCTTTTAAAGTATCAGTTGAAGTAAAAAATATCATATTGTGGGAGTGAAAAATGAGAGAAATCCTATCAACTATGTACATACCATAGTGTAGCATGGAAAAAATAAAGGATCTTTGACTTGACCTACTTAAGTTTTCAGAATCCCAATTGCTTCATCTTTAAAATGGGCATAATGATACTTCTTCCCTCAAAGAAGTTTTATGGAGATTAAAGAAGAAACTAAAAATTAAACATAGTGCTTGGTATGTACTTAGCGATCAGTAATCTTAATTTCTTTTTCCTTACCCAGTTCACCACATCTTCCAGGTAGAGTGGAAGGCCAGCCACAGAATTTGTCTCAACAAGCATAGTTAGACTTAAACTTGTAAGAAGTCAATGGAGAAGGTCAAGCCAGGCCAAAGTATACTAAATAGAAAATGGTTTTATTTTCCATTGAAAAACATAAAAACTGAACCGGATAATTCTGCCTAGGGAATTGTACTAGTACTAAACTTCCTTGGACATATAACACACAAAATACAATGCATTCACATCCAGGGGACTTCCCCGGAGGTCCAGTGGTTAAGACTCTGTGCTCCCACTGCAGGGGGCAGGGATTCAGTCCCTGATCAGAGAACTAAGATCCCATGTGCTGCACGGTGTGGCCCAAAAAAATAAAAATAAATAAAAATAAATTTTAAAATGTAAATTTACATCCAATCTAGATAAGGTCATTTTTTCTGAAGGGTACGAATGGGGAGTTGTTACTTATTGGCGGTAAAAAATGTCTTAGGACATAGATTCTCACCTGAGAAATGTTCAGTGTCTATTGGACATGGGTCTCTGTCCTATAAGCTAAACATCTAACAATTTGGGGAGACAGCAAACATTTATTTAACCCTAGAGCAAAAGGACTGAAGTCAATCTGCAGTCCTGAAAATACATCAGAAATTTAAATTTCTACCATGGGCAAAAACAGTTCTGTGACCTAATCATGTATTTCTAGATTGATGGTGGTCCTCATCTGGG